>NC_046370.1:15828277-15900898 GCF_011125445.2 Fundulus heteroclitus
TTGCTACGGCAGTGACGTAAAAGACAGATGAAATGCGACATGAACTGTCTAACTAACGGACATTTGAAAACATCCCATAGTATTCCTATTTACCACATATTGGAATTGGGCTCTCCACACTGCCATGAAAAAGACGTACAGGGTCCCATATGGGCAACAAGATTGGATTGAGGTCATGTTTGTCTGCTGTGTGAATGTAGCCTTAGTCTACAGCAAGTATTAAATCATCACCTGCCTTTCTGAGTGCTGTTTCTATGGAAAGATTTATCCAAAAGACAGACTGTAATATTTCAAGTCAGTAGTTTTCAGAGGATCTAAAATCTGGGCTAAGACAGACTTTTACACCCCAACAAAACCAAGACACAAAAAGATGAAGCACGTTAAAAGATCGGTCAAAAGGTTAAAGTGAAAGAGGTATAAGAATTTGTCACTGTAGACCAGATATGAGTAGGGGTTGTTGGTAGAGGAAATACTATAATATATCTAATTCCCCTTGTCAGCAAGGAAACACTGAAGAGCTTAATATGTAGCAGGATACAAATTCACACTACAGCTTAAGACTAAGAATAAAAAAATGTAAGCCAGCTCAGAGCACTTTCATTTCATTAGTAAATATTTAATTTAGCTTCAATAATAGGCAAGATTTTACAGCTATTGATTTATGATTGCTTGTAAAAACTTTATTCTGGTTCTGTTTCAATAGTTGTTGACATAAGAAGTGTTCTTGAGACATCTCGTGTTTCTTGTCTAATTAAAAAGTAATGAATCCATAATATTTTATTTCATAAGGCTGTTTAATAAGCTGCATCTGGAAGGAGTAATACTGAGTCTCCGTCTGAAGTAGAATTTTCTCTCGGAGTTGATTCTTAATTAAAGAGTTACACCTAAACGCAAAGAGGAAATGTGTAGTAGTTTGTAACTAAAGTGTCACCAGAATGAGTAGGGAAAATGACCTTGAAGGTGTCAGCCTCTTATTCTGTGCCAGTAAAAAAGAGAGAACTTTAACAGGATTGTGTTTTTGCAAGCTCCTCATTTCTGCCGCTGTATTTCAAGAAGGATCAAAACTCGGTTTGGTTTTTATATTATTCAAATGGGACATATCATGCAAAATCCAATTGTTTAGCCTTTAAATAGGAATGCAGAAAAAATTCAGTTTTCTATGTTCTCTATTACGTTTTTTGAGCAACTATGTCACACTGTTTGCTGCATAGCTGCTAAACAAGGTCATGGACGTCTGGCTAGCCAGTTTGTGATTCCTCTATTTTTATTTCTCAGAGGGATTTTGTAGTCTAAGCTCAAGGATGCCAAAGCCACAAGTGGACAAGTAAAAAAGTTCACTTGTTGGTTGCACAGTGAGTGAAATGCTCTGCGACCTGGAGGGGGGGGCCGGGTGTGAAGTGCCTCATTTTTATTTAAAGAGACAGCACCAAAACGAGTTGCTCTCAAACGCACCTCAGAGCTTGGGCATAAGAGGGGCTGTGGGGCAACAGTAATGAGGAATTCAGACCAAAGCATTGCAGTTCCACTTTGTATAGACCACAACTAAATGACCTAAATGTGAAAAAGAAGAACTTAAAAGCATGATATGTCCCCTTTAAATCACAAGCTATTGGGATATTTATTCATAATTGTGTTATTTTGTCTTTCAATACAACCGCCTGCTGTAACAGCAGCAGTGGAGGCATTCAGGTGGGATCTGGGCCTGGAGAAATGTAGACTTCCAGTAAATATCTTTGTAGCAAGCTTCTGTGTACCATTTGTAGTGTCTCAAATGTTTATATTGAAAGTTTCAGCTGCTTAGAAATTACTATGGCAATGATCCGAAAGACAAAAGCCCAAGTCTTTTGTCTTGGTTAATTATCATAAAGTAGATTCCTTAAAGCCTTTTATTTGGGGCTGAACTAATTCACATTTAATTTTGCTCTCACAAATTTGACACAGGGCTTTTAAGTTTTCCATTCAGATCAGGCTTAAATAAAGAATTTAAATACCCGTTGAAATGAGTCCTATTGGAGTTCATTTTCCAGATTGTTTCAAAACTAAAAGCCATAGAAAAAGATAAGGAGAGCTACAGACTGACCTAATACTTTCTAATGAAACCACCTCTAGTGTATAAGAGATCATTCCCAACCACAATACCTTTGAAAATTAGCTTTGGCATTAAAGCCAAGTTTAGGTGTCTTATCTTTTATAAGCTGCTGAGTCCCGAAAAACTGACTTGGCAGAATGAAAAAAATAGCAGAGCTTTTATCCAAAGCCAATCCCACTGAAGTGTCATTTCCACGAGCTCTGTCTCGAGCTGCTTGTAACTCCGAAGTGGGTCAGAGAAATATGAAAAAGTAATAGCAGTGCTTTCTGAGAAAAGCCTTAAAGACTCATGTGATGACAGTCCATGTAATACAGAGCTCCTTTAGGTTTATATGTAGCGCTGAACATTTATAGTAATTTAGTTTAATGTTACATTAATCCACATTTCTGGGTTTTCAGACCCTTCAGGCAATAATCATAATCAGCTCCCTTTTTTCAGGTAATTTATACTCAGGATTTCATATAGCTTCCAACTCAGATGCATCTCACAAGATCATCGAGGGCTACCTACATATTTTTTTTTTATTCCAGAATTATGAGAGAGATTATTGTTTTTGTATGCAGAAGTTCACATATATTTCCTTATTTGGTTGCATTGTCTTTTAAACCATATGTCTTGCATCAGACATGTTGAGTACTCTTCCACATGCTCCTCAGGATAGTTTGCTAGAATATTGACCCCTTCCTCCTGAGGAAACTAGTGTTTTAGATCGTTTTAAGTTGTTTTGCTTTGGAGCTGGTGTTCTCAGGCTTGTAAGCAGCCCTCTTTTCTCCAAACAAAACAGCGGTAAGTCATCTGTAGTCATTCCAGACGACAGGATAGGTCTTCAACAATTAAACAGTTAGTTCAAACAGTTATCTCTGTTAATAATTGCATTAACAGGAGTAGAACAATATATATCACCACAAGCTTGTTGAAAATGAAACCCAATCCTTAAATATTGAGTTGTGTTGGGAGGTTAACAAGCTAATCTCATGTACAGCAAGAATGTTGGCTGACTAGTAATTCAAAACAACTCATGCCACAAATGTTTGTGTTAGTGTGCGATACAAAGTCATGTTTCAGCATTTAGGTTCAGTGAATTCATAACAAGTAAATGTTTCTTTAACTGGGCTGAAAATATGGCATAGGTACCCGTTGCAACGTAAATATATCTTTGAAGTGGTGGAACGCTAAGATCCTACTTAGGGGCATATTATTATGTTCTCTACTGTTTGATCCCTGTTCCTATGTCAAATTACAAAATTTCACAAAAGTGAGTACACCCCTTAAATTTTTCTAAACATTTTGACACATTGTAAAGTAGTCAGTGTACAGCTTGTGCAAAAGTGTAAATTTGCTGTCCTCTTGAAATAACGCAACACACACCCATTAATGTTCACATTGCTGGGAACAAAAGGGAGTAAAATCTGAAGTGAGAATGTTCAAATTGTGCCAAGTATCATTTTTTTCTGTGGCCACCATTATTTTCCATCACTGCCTTAAGTCTCGGGGGCACGGCGTTCACTAGACCTTCACAGGTTTCCTCTCTTCTACACCTCCATGACGGCATCATGAAGCTGGTGGATGTTAGAGACCTTGTGCTCCGCCACCTTCCGTCTGCAGAGATTAGGTTTTTGAGACATGCTTGTCCAGTCCAGCGGCTTTTGCCGCAGCGTTTTAAGCAAGGCAGAGGATGTGTTGGAGGTGTGTTTGGAGTTGTTATCATGTTTGAGCTGCCGAGTTTCCAAAGAGAGGAGATCATGCTCTGCTGCAGTATGTCGCAGAGTATGTTACCACTCGTGTTTCCCTCAATGTCCTGTAGCTCCGCACAACTGCCGCCACACAGGTACCCATAAAATGATGGCACTCCCACCACTGTGCCTGTCGACAAGAAAAACTTGTCCTTGTGCTGGTGAAGATTCTCAGTCATCCAGGTCATGGTCATTCCAAAAAAACAAAGCAACTGGACTTTTCTACATTTTCCGTAGTTGAAGACGTTTCGCTTCCTCTCCAGGAAGCTTTCTCAAATAAAAAAGTCTGGAGTAATGTGCAGTACCAAGCTTTATACTACTTCCTAACAAAGGCCTTGTAATGGTTTAGACAACATGACGCATGGCTTAACACAGGAGAGCTACCTCCTCAGGACAAGACTCTGCTGTCCACCTACACCTTAAGGACAAAGGACACTCTTTTGAGGACCAAAATGTCCAGATTTTGGACAAAGAAGACAGATGGGTTGAAAGGGGTGTGAAGGAAGCCATCTACGTTAAGAGAGAAAATCCAACCTTAAACAGAGGAGGAGGCCTTAGGTTCAACTCTCAAAAACTTACAATACAGCTATAGGATTAATTCCGGCCAATCATCACCTTAGTTCTCACCCTCATATGGGTGATCAAAACATCGTTCCTTTAAGCCAAGCCAATAACGACCCTAACGACTCCTCGTTACAGAGGAGTGGACCAGTTTTGGTTCAATCTGCTGGCTTAATGGCTTTAACGACCGCCCATTACTAAGGGGTGGACCTGTTTCTGTTGAATTTGCATGTTATCTAAGCCATTACAAGGCCTTTGTTAGGCAGCAGTATTTTGATTTGAGAAAGCTTCCTGGAGAGGAAGCGAAACGTCTTCAACTACGGAAAACAAGTCCAGTTGCTTTGTTTTTTACTTTTTTTGGAAAAACTTGTCCTTGTGCTCCTCACCTGGTTGCCCCCCCCCCCCCCCCACCAACCTCTGCAGCAATGCTGGCATATTTCTATTTTCAAAAGAAAACGTCAACCACGTGCTCTCAACTGATTGGGTTGATCATAGCGAGGCCTGTTCTAAGTGAATCCTATCCTGTTAAAACTTTGTTTAGTCTTGGCCACCATTCTGGCTGTTGTCACTCTATTTCGAACCTCACCTTCCTGACATTTGACACTCGGCCTGGATCTGAAAGCCTAAAAAGAGGCTTCAAGCTGACTTGAACGCATCCCTCCAACCACTCTGCATCCCTCTGTCACTCTTCCACAGAGGCGGGTGAATAATTCAACACGTTGCCATAAAGATAAAGCTTCTTTCCCCCCCTTACACAATATACTTGGGGGGCACTTAGTTGCAAAGAAAAAGAAGACCGATTCTGTAAAAATACTGCTGACAAATTTATAAGAACACACGGCAAAGCTAACTATAAATGTTTTATGAAATCACGTGGTCGTTCCTCTACGGAAAGAAATAAAAGAAAAGCCTCAAAGGCCAATGGACGGACACATTTCCATCTTGCAAATGTGTTTTAATCGGCTTAATAGAATGATTTATCACTGTGCATGATAACATAGTATTACATCATCCAATGCCCAGTAATCACTTGACTTGAGGTATTTCTGTCTTCCAAGTCTTAATTTTTACGTTATTTAGATTTAAGTGAAATACTGAAAAACAAAATATAAACTTTCTAAATGGAGCCACACTCTTACTACGTTAAATGAAACTGGGACAGGATACTATATATGTATTTTTAGACCTGAGTGTGAAGGCTATTAAAAAAAAGTACAGCTAATTTTACATTACCAATTTTTTTTTTAAATCTTAGCTCAACAGAGGATGGAATATGTCAGCTTATTAATGCTTTCAAGCTTTTTCAAACCAGTCACCTCACCTTGTTATCGTTTTTTATTTTCCATTTTCAGCCAAATTTCCTGTTTTCCCCCCAATCAGAACGCCTACATGAAACCCATTCATATCTTTTTTGACTCATTTGAAACATAACAACTCATCAGTCTGACAGCACATTTCCTGTAGTTTGAAAGCTGCCATTTTTATTTACTGCTACAATCTTATCGCAAACAGTCCCCTGCGCTGATCTGGGTTGCCATTTCCTAGAGGAAAAGAGTCCACCATGTCCTCCTACTTAAACTCTTATCTGCAGAGTCAGAATTGTGTACCAACTCCCTACATTTCCCACAAGCCATGTTTTATTTCTGTTGGAGCCTAATGAATAATTTTCCACACCACACATTTTAGAATCATTGTGCTGTATAGTTTATAAAATTAAAACATCAGGCTGGGCGCCAGAGTTTTAATACTGAGTTTTAAGGCTTGAATGGGAGTGTTAAACTTGCCAATTTGATGAAATGGTGAAACTGTGAAATAAATATCAGTTGCGTAATTGAGGCTGTTATTTATATTAATTGCAGTTCCCTAAACAGATATTTTCTTTTTTTTTCTTTTTTTTTTTAAATGTCAGGAGTTAGAGTTTTGTGAAACTCCAACAACTGTTGTATTACCATTTATGAAGTCATGTCGGGTATAAATGCAGGCTTATAGCTGAACATATGGATCTTTTCTAATCATGCCAGCCTTTTAAAATGCTTTTACACTAGAGCCTCCTTCATCCAGTCTAAATTGCAATGCACATAAAGTTGTTATTTAGGGTTAGAGCCATTGTCCAAGGAAAATAGAACAGAGGTGAATTTTACCAGAAGTGTCCGACATACCAAAATCACTCCAAGTCTGCATCAACGACTCATTCAGGAGGTCACCAAAGAACCCAGAACACCATCTAAAGCACTGCAGACTTCACTTGCCTGTTCATGATTAACAATAAGAAACGACCTCCATAGGAGCGATTTAAGGAGATAATCACTCCTTACCAAAAAAAGAAAACAAGGGCCCTTCTCGCATTTTGCAAAGAACACCCCGGCATCAGTTTGTGACCTTAAGTTCAAGTGCGTTTGGGCGATGCAGTAGTAGGACATTAATCCAAAGCACGCCAGCATCTCGGCCTCTGATTAACTCATAAACAAGGTTTAGGAGTAGTCTAGTAAAAGTCGGGACTGATTGAGATGCCTTTCCGTGACTTGAAACAAGTCGTTCATGCTTGAAATCCTTCAATGTAGCTGAAATAAAACTAATTTCCGAAGCTAAGTTGGCCAACATTCTTCCACAGTGATGTAAAAGCCTCACTGCCAGTTACGCTAAACGGCAGTTGCGGCCTCTAAGGGTGACGCAACCAGATATCACATTTTAGGGGCAATTAGTTTTTTCACACAGAGCCAGGTTGGTTTTGGTTGCTTTTTACTCTTTCTAAATGAAATTGCTTGATACTAGATTTAGATGTTCTGAACCATCAAATGTCACTATAAAAAAACACGACAAAAAAAGAAACCGCAAAGGGGCAGACCGTTTTTCTTTTACGGCGTTGCCGATTTTCTTTTGAGCAGCTTTATGTGTGGCAGCGCGGTCGATGTTTACAGCTCGCGCGGCAGGTGAGGCGCAGCGTTTCCACGCAAGGCTGAGAAAGCGCCGGGGCTCCAAGCTGAAACGAGCGGGCTTCCCCCACCAACCGCACATCGCTCGTTACTCTAAATCATCCCCTGCATCCTCCTCCTCCTCCTTTCGCCCGTTGACCTCCGCTTGCATCCGTTGACCTGGAAAAATGTCTGGCGAGTCCGAGCCACCGAGAGCAGCGCCGCGCCTTCCATCTCCTGAAAGCAGCAGAAATATTGAGCCAATTACAAGATTATTATCTGGTGGCGATGGCAGGGCCACACCGTGGGAGTGTTTTTATGCCTGCCAGGCCTCCCCGCTGGAAGAAGAAAAATGAACCAAAGATTGGGGGGGGGGGGGGGTTGTAGCCAGCCCTCATGCCCACTTGCCTCTATGTTGTTACAACTCCTTTCACTTGACAGACGTTGGCTAAGATCCAAACTGCTCACTAAAAGGTCAAAGCCAACAAGAACGGGAGACCAGTTGGAGCTGATGCGGTTTTGCTCAGTGCTAATTCATTAAATGCCGCTGTTTTATGCATGCACATGGTTTTCAGTTTCAGAAAAAAAACAAAAAAAAAAAAACGTCATCCTGCAACGCTTTTGTTCATTCCGCGGCGAGACATGAGTCACAGGCTGTCCGTGGCTGCAGAGGGAGTTAGTTTGCAAGTAAAAGTCGTTGGTTCGGAAAAGCAACGATGCGTCAGAGCCTTTATTTCAAGGTGCTTACTTTATAGACAAGCTTACAAAGGATGCATTGAGTGATGTAGTGCCTGTTGCTTTTGGAATAGGGAATAAAGCTGCTGGGGAAGTGTCTTGGCATTCAAATAGCTGGTTATATAAAAAGGAGCGATGTATAATTAAAGCTTGTAATGTTCTTTCAGGTACACAAATTATTTACTCCATCTAAACATCTGAGGCACTCTTAATATTTGCCTTTTTTTTCACTTCAGCTTTTACACCTCTGCCAAAGCAATAAAAGTGATTTAAATCAAAGACTGCTACGTTTCAGTTCGGGGCCTCGAGTCTCGTGTCTCGAACAGATCCCGCCGCCTATGTTTCCTGCGTCAGCGGGCTTTGGGAGTTGTATTTTAGCAGCGCTGTAAAGACATCAAAAGCAGACTCTGGAGCTGCAGTAAATCTTGGGCGCTTGGACATGTTGTCATCTGTTACATCACCTACAGCACTAAAGCCGCTGAGGTTTTCTTCAGAATGGGCCGCTCGCTGCTGCTGCTGCTGCATAGTGGAAAGAAAGACTCAAGTTTAATTCACTTTCAGCAAAACAAAAACAGAAGTGTCCTTTGCTCCTCTTTTAAAGCGCAACACTGAAGCGTTGGACATGCATCAGAGATGTACCTACTGTTCAATTTTACGTGTACGGATTATTTTAGAAGACCTGATGCAGCATTACTAAAAAATTATATATCAACAATATTGATAGTTCTTAAGGCTTTCTGAATGTTGTCACTTTCCAACAACAAATTTAAGTGTATATTATTTGGAGTTTATGTGATAGACCCACACAAAGTAGTGCTTTTACAAGAAAATAAAGATAAAATGCCAACCGTGGTGGGCATCATTTGTGTTCTACCCCTGAGGCCAAATTGTGAACCACCTTTGGCTGCAATTATAGCTTCTAGGGTACGTCTGTGTCATCTTTGCGCATTACTCAGTCAGACTGCAAGGGGAGCATCTGTTAAGAGTTTTTTTTAAGTGATTTTTATTTGACTTTGGTCTGTACTTTGGTTGGACACTGCAACACTTTTTATCTATAGCATTCCAGTAGCTCTGGCTGCATTTCTAGGGTTGACCTGATGTATGTTTTCGTCCTGGGTCATCCCATTTTCAGGGTGTCCAACCCTCTTTGCCATCAACTGCGCTCAGCCTTCCTGTCCCTGCTGAAGAAAGATATCCCCACAGCATCATACTGCTACTACCGTGTCACTGTGGGGATCAATACAGGATGCTTTGGTTAAAAACCAAAAAGTTAGAAGACAAAAAAAGGAAATAAAAGTAAAATAAAATAAAATAAAATGTGTTTCCTCTCCCCCAATGAATCATCTGTCCCCTCTAAGATGTGTGGCAAACTGCTTCTAATAAATTTCTCTCCAGAATGGCTTTCTTCTCATCACTTTTCCATAAATATTAGGGTTTTTGGCAAAGTTAGTGGTTGGGACAAAAGGTTTTTTAGGGGTGTGAATATCTTTGAGTAACGCTGCATGCTCAGTCTTCAAGACAAACAAGTTGTGTTTCAGCCGATTTCTCCCATGACTGTAGCTACTCCAGAACTGCACGACTCTCCCCCCAAATCTATAAAACTTACATCAAGCGGAATACACGAGTAGTTTACGACTTCCACACTCGGACATCCAACAAGGCTGTCTTCGTGTTGTGTTGATCACAACATACCACATACTTTCTGATCCTAAGAATCCCTCCCGAGTCCCCCAGCTCCACTACACCAACCGATGGGAGAGCGTGAACCGCGGAGCCAGCTGGACGCACGCCATCAAATATGGATGCTTCCTTTTGGACAGGCTCATATCTTTTTTATAACACAATAATGTTCTTTTTTTCATTGCAGTTTTACTTTTTCTCAATGTTTTGGAACTCGAGTCGCTCCCAAATCAGCATGATTACAATATAAGCAGGAAGACATTCAGACATGTCGGCGTCTGCGAGTCCCAGTTTATCAATAATTAGTCTCCCCCGCTCTTTATCGTCGGCTTAGCAGCTTAGTAGCCATTGAAGTCCCAGGTGACGTTGGTTTTGTTTTAAAGCACCATCGTGCTGTGCTCTGCTAGTGCGATGAGGCAGAGCTAATGTGAGAGGGGAAGGAGCCGTGTCTCTCTGGCTTTTTTACACAGCTGTAAGAGACGTCCCAGATACCGAGAGGGCTCCCGAGGTCGGGAGACGGTCAGCGTTGCAGGCTGATGTCGAGACATCGGTGCGCCCTCGACGACGCTGTTGCTCTTATCGACCACTTCCTTCCTGTTCCCCTTCTGCTGATCTCGTGAGCGGCTCCTTAAAGAGAAGACCGACTCAGCACGCTGAGCCACAAGGACCGGCCGTGTTGTGATATCGACGCCTGGCTTTTAGATACGTTTTGCCTCAAAGGAAGCGTTCCTTTCATTTCAGCGCCTGTGAATGCGGAGCGCTTCTGGTTTAAGCAGCTGTGTTATATCTTTACTCCATGATACTTCCCTGTGCACGTCCAAAATATTTTGGACGCTTTCTATTGGTTTTATGCTTCTTCACAAGTCCTTGGTTGTAGTTGCCAGTTTTCATTGTGGAATTCAGTTAATTTCTGAAACAGACGATAAAAGGCCTTTGCTGACTTTTTTTTTCCTGCACGTTGCATCACTTTTGCATCATTTTGAGGAGGTAGAACAAGGTATATCACCTAAAATGGTCTCTATATCCTCAAAATACTAGGCAGTTCAACCTCCCTAATAAAATGTCTGCAAACATTACAATTCACTTATCAGCTCCCAGTGGAATTAGCCCTTGTCCACATAAAATACACTATGAACTTTTTCAGCTGTTTATCTGTCACACAGGTGTAAATGCACTTTATATTTAAAAATTGTGAAGAAACTTTAAAGCATTTTATGTATCATTTTGGCCACGGCACATGACAAGTTGAGGAAAACAACGCTGTGCTTAGCGCTTGGTGTATTGAGCAATAACTAACTACGTGATATCACTACGTGACATAGAACAGCTGCTGTGTTGTTACAGCTTCGTTTATCCAGATGTTGCTGCCAGGTTAATATGAATCGTATCATAGGAATAAGGCCCAATATCATTATTTTTCCAAATATATGTCCAGCATATTACACATGTCCGAATTATACTATTTAATATAATTAAATTATTCAAATACAAGAGATGCACTCAGAGAAGGTTTTTACTGGCTGATATGAACTGTCAATTGAAGTTTTCTCTGCAAAGACTAAACCTCATAAACTCATTCGGTTGAACCTATTGTCATGATAATGTAACAAAATGCACAGCAGTTGGAAATTGAATGGCCAAATTAGTCATTACAATATTATCCCCCCTACTATGCTTCGAAGCTGATGTCACTAACCAGAATTGTAAATTACAATTTTGCTCCCCAGCTCCAAAAACATTTCCACTATCACTTACAAGCACAATTTTGTGCAGTATTGTGTCATGGTATAAATATGTAAACACAAATTAAATATTCATCACATTTATTGAAAAAAAATCTTGTGTTTATTTATGTTTAATTCATTCTAAAAGAGCTGTACTGTAAATAAAAATGCAACAAACTATCATGCATCTGTAAATAAACATACAAAGAGTGCTCAATTAGCTTCATTATGAGGCCGTGCCCTCATTAGGAGAAGGTCTTTTGTTTTTCAAGCCATTATTGCTTTTGTTTTTCACGACTGAAGATATATTTAAGCAGTACACTTTGTATTTTTTAATAAGCAAAGGAAGCCAGCTGACTTGCAGTGCCCAGCAGTAACTATGGGAGTGAAGGACAATGTTACTCTATACTTAAAACAACTAGAAACTTACTCTTGACATCTCATAAAATGACTTTAAACCACATGACCAGAAAGAATGAGATTTATTTTGCGGCTTTTCAAAAGGCTTAATGTAACCTGATCCAGGTAATCAGCCAACGCCTACACAGTATGAAGCAAAACTACAGTCAAAGATAAAAACAAAACCGGGATGAGAAAGGCAGAAACAAGCTTGAATGTACTTAAATTAGTTGTTTTTTTTTTTATCTTAAGAGAACAGTACCACGTTAAATCAGCTTCAGAAAGTTATGTTTGGTACAACGCTGCCGTAGAGCATCTCAGATGAAGAGAAAGTGTGTATGCGTCAGCCCCGGGGGGGGGGGGGGGAGTAATTACAAACAGTATCCGAGCGGAGCCTTAAGCAGAACCAGGCGTCACATTCACCATGACAGTTAACGTCTTTGTTTGTGCAAAGCTCAGCCACAGCAAACATCTCATTGGCCTCCGCCTCATTTTCCTCCATGTATGTTAAACGGAGCATGATTGTAGCCGCCTCAGAACAACAGGAAAGAACTGCGCCTGTCATCCTGACTGGCAGGCACAAGCTGTCCTTTGATCATTGGCTGATCCTATAAACAACCCGCTGAAGTGTTGTGTAATCTGCCGAATTTCCACACGTCCTCCTCTGTCTTGTGATCTCTGCAGTTGTTTCACAGGTGTGCAAACTTTTTCATTTAACCCAGGAGCGGCCTGAGCCACTTAGCCGCTGCCCGTCCTCACTTCAAGCAACACCGGGCAAGCAGATGAATAATTGACGCTTGCATTCTGTACTTTGGTGAATTTTAAAGCTGTATTCTGCAGAGACTCTAAATGGTAGAGGGGGAGGCACGTTAATCATTCATGGGCTGCTTTTACTCGCTTTGCTTAAGGTCACTGTCCTTACGGCCGCCGCGCAGAGGGAATGTGGTGAAAGAAAAACAGTAGAGGAGAGTTGGGGCAAAAAGAAATGTGCTAAATTTCTCAAAATGTATGCATGCTCACATTTTGTTTTATCCAAAAGACTTTCTTTTACTGAATCATCTGTGTCCTGTAAATATAATGAGACATTCATCCTCTGTAATGACTCTTTTTGCAATGAACCTCATTTAGAACATTTTAGAGTAATTACTCTGTGAGTGTTTAAAAAAAGTATTAAATAAGGATGCAAGATATTGATTAATGAGTTAATCTAATGTTGATTGATCTTACTGATTGACTAGCGATTAATTAATAAGCAGCGTTTAACTTAAAACCTGAGTGTTCTCTTGTATCAAGAGGGTCTATCCATAACATGAAGGGCTAAAATTTAAAAAAGTTCAAATCATTAAATTTTAACAATTTATTGTGCCACTTGTGTTAAATACTGACTGAATAAACAACACATTTTGGTTTTCTCACATATTATTAAACTTAGACATTATAAAATCTAAAGAAACAGAAACCTATTAGGGCACCGTATAGAGAAAAAAAAAATATGTGAAACGCTTATAATCCTCTCCATAAAACGTGTTTATTGACATGTCTTTTTTTTATATCATATTCCAGTTTTTTTTCCACTTAATTCCCTTAACTTTTCTGTCATGACATCATCGCCTTCCAAGCACATCAACAAGTTTTGGTTGAGAAGTTGACTCTGCTCCGCCATGCAGCACAGCTGAATGGGTGCTATTTAGGTGATAATCCAAAGAGCTTGTTGAGTGTTTGCATTTAAAAACAGAACTGCGTGAAATGTATTTTTGGCATTCTTGTCGTCATTAAACAGTGTAAAATAATCCAATACCAGACTTTGCTTTAATTGTTTCACATTCCTGTGCTGGCATGCCTGCACCATGATAATTACTCTTACAACTATCACATTTTCTTTCTTGTTATATATTCTGGCATACTAAAATACATGTTATGGAAGTCTAAAAGGGAGACTATTAAGCAATATTCTGTGTCACATCAAATCCTGTCACGAGTATGTGTTTTCTTGGTGCATGCCCAATTTGAATAGTGGATATGAACGGGGGATCAAGGGTGTGGAATTAACAGAGTGGGATTGCATCAGGATAAGATACGTTACCTCTGCTGTGACGTCACCATCTCACTTTATTTTTTTCCAGAGTTAAATATCAAATCATCTAGGAATGAAACAGCAATGCCATATAAGTACCACCAAGTGGTCAGCCATAGGGCTGGGGCGATATAGAAAAAAAAGAATATCGATAAAATAGAAATCATATTGATCGATTTTATCAAAAAAATTCAAGATATACATTTTAAGTGCAGCCCTGACTATTTTATGCTGTTGCTTGATGACTTATTTTTAGATAAATGGATTCAAACACAACCCTTTATTCAAACAACTTTTTACAAAAACTGTAAAAACTGTAAAAATGAAAAAAAGAACACGTGCAGCCCTAGTCGGCCAAATTAATCAGAATGTAGATCATGCATTTGTTAATTATTTGTACTACACGTTATGTCACATGTGTGAGGAAAACAAGGTTTTGATAACATTTTGAAACATAGGCCAAAAATATTCCTGATTTGACATTTTAACCAGTTTGTAGCATGTTTTATTATTTATTAGCACAGGCAACATTTGTAGCATTCTCTGTGTTTATATTCAAGATAATGTAGATCATTCCTAACTCTAAAGTCTCTCAACATTTCCAAACGGAGGTTATCCCAGCAAACTTTAAAACTTTGTTTTGTAATTTCGGTATCAGAATTGGTCTATGCTACTCATGATACAGTGGTACACAGTTGATGGAAAAAGATGAATACATAAGGTGATCAAAGTGATTTTACCTCAGTTCTGTTTTGTTTTTTTATGACTAAGTATGATAGGACCATTTTGAGGCCGATGCCTTCTTTTTTAGTTGTACTTAATATCAACCACCCTCCTTGGCCAATATGCGTTTGACTGGCTCTGACTGCTAATTGAAAGGTCAAACAGTGAAAAATATGTGTTTTAGTTCATCAAATGCTTAGTTTTGTTGTGCTATAAACGTATCAACAGCAAGTTTGGATTCAAAACTATCACCTTTATACATTAATCTTCTGCAGCTCAAACTAATAACATATTCATTCTTTTGCCTTCTATTAGGGATCTGATGCCAAAAACCCTGGAGGGCCAGATCACCATGGAGAAAACACCCAGCTACTTCGTGACCAGAGAGGCTCCGGCGAGGATATCCGCCATGTCCAGGGACACCAAACTGATCGTGGTAGTGAGGGACCCTGTGACCAGAGCTATCTCAGACTACACGCAGACTCTGTCTAAGAAGCCTGACATCCCCTCCTTTGAGAGCCTCACCTTCAAAAACAGGACTACTGGGCTCATTGACACCTCATGGAGCGCGATCCAGATCGGCATCTACGCCAAGCACCTGGACAACTGGCTGCAGTACTTCCCCATGGACCAGATCCTCTTTGTTAGCGGCGAGCGACTGATCAGCGACCCGGCCGGAGAGCTGGGCCGCGTGCAGGACTTCTTGGGCCTCAAGAGGATCATCACGGACAAACACTTTTACTTCAACCAGACCAAGGGGTTTCCGTGCCTCAAGAAGGCGGAGGGCAGCAGCAAGCCCCACTGCCTGGGAAAAACCAAAGGGAGAACCCATCCGAACATCGACCCCGAGGTGGTGCAGAGGCTACGGGACTTCTACAGGCCCTTTAACATGAAGTTCTACCAGATGACGGGACGTTTTTTTGGCTGGGATAACTGAATGTCTTTTTGTGTTTTATAAGGTGGAGTGACAGAAATCCAGTTTGGGGTGTTAGACATAAACTTGATGGTATGAGAATTTGACACTTTGTGATTGAAGTTGGATCGCAGTGAGGGTAAACGTATAACTAAATTTAGTTTTGTCTCCTTATTAAAAAGTTGTTTTTAAAAATTGAAATTTACTTTGATATTAAAGTTTTTTTTATTCCCCCAAAATTTAAATATAGATACACTTGTGTTGTACATACAGTATACATAGCTGAATCCCAACGTTGAACTTTACATACAGTATAAAAAATACGTATTTTTTTCTTTCTCACTGTATGACGTTAAATCAGACTAAACTTTTCCTTTTGTGGGTGATTTAGAATAAAAAAAAGTGTTCCAATTTCTTCAGAACTAAAAGAAAAAATTATCTGAATTCAGAAATATACATACATTTCTTGAATACTTAGTGGAATTGCTCTTTAAACTTGGGTCAGAGAGTTTGGGTATTTTTCCATCTAGTTTCTCACAATAGCTTGCTAGAATTTTGACCCATTTTACCCGACAGATCTGACGTAACCGTGTCAGGTTTGCAGGTTGCCTTACTCTTCTCTGTCCACAAATGTTCTGTGGGACTGAGATCAGAGCTTTATGATGGCCACTCCAAAACATATAACTTGTTGCCCTTGAGTCACTTCGTAATTGATTTAGAGGTATGCTTCAGATCATTGTCCCTTTGGAGGAGACGTCTGCACCCGATCTTTAACTTTCAGGCTGATATCTTGAGATGTTCTTTCAGAATTTCCTCACTATGTTCTTTCCCTATGATGGTTTTTTTTTGAGAAGTGTGCCAGTCCCTCCTGCAGCAAAACATTCACAAAACCTGATGCTGCGAGCCCCATTCATATGTTACTGTTTACAGTCCTATTTTTTCCTCCATATATAAGGTTATCACACTATTTGACACATTACCATAATTAAAATGTTTTTCAATGAGTGAATTTGTTAAATATGGTTTTGATTTTGATTTTGTTGAAGCTTCGAGCTTGTTCGTACAGAAAAGACTGTTTAACCAGCCTCAACCAGCGCCATTCCTTTTCCTCAAGGGTTAAGATGCACATTTCTACACAAGGAAGCAGGGTGAGAATGAAGTGTTGCCTTTAGATAAATCTACAGGTGTGCCCCCAGTTAAATACTTTGTGAATTTACCATTACATCATCATCTTGGCTTTCATAGGTTATTCAACACAAATTTTTTTGTACGGAGACATGTGAAATTGGAAAAGTCACATACTATATACACACACATATATATATATATATATATATATATATATATATATATATATATATATATATATATATATAAACTGCATTCTCTAGGTGTCATTCTCCTACCATCAGGGCTCCTGTCACTCGTCAATCAGCACTAACATTAAGCAATATGCAACAGCTACGGATGAAAAAAAAAAACAATATGCAATGTTCCATCATCAGAAATTCTTCTGACCTATTCTTGCATGTTTTTGTTGTTGTTCAAAGATTCCAGTCCCGTCGCTCCATTTCATCTGCAGAAATGTTTGAAAGCCCAGTGGAAGTGAGGCAGAGATGATGAGTATTAGTATATGCAGTTCTTCTAAACGATTGAAATCAGGGGTGAAGTTATGAGTTCCTGTTGTTGTTGTTTTTTTCTTTAAATATTAAAGCTTTTACAGTTTGCTTTGTTCTTAGTGGGAATAATAAGAACAGATAAAGATATGTATTTGTATTTTTGAAATGTATTTATTCAGAAAGTGTATACGCGGTATCTATATGTTTTGATTAACTCAGCAACTGTTTTCTCTGATTATTAAGCCTCTCCATTGGAGTTTTGCTATATGTTTTTTTTTTTTTTTTGTATTTTCTTCAACACCTCACTTCCAGGTTATTCATTTTTGTATGTTTTTGAATGATATACGGAGATGAATGTGTTGCGGGAACACTTTGCTTCGTGCTCGGTTCCAGAGCGGCGACTTTGTTATTTCAAGGGCCGTTTCCCCGTCCTCAGTTAATGAAGCCACAGGCAAAGAGAGCATTCAGTGTTACTTAACCAACACCGACTCCAATGGGGGGGGGGGGGGGGGGAGAAGACCTCCGAAAAAGGCCTTTCAAAACTGTGACTCGGGTTTCTTCAACATGCCTCCTGGTGAAGTGAACGCGCTCGATGCCACCAGTTGTCTTTTACTTTGAACCGGGCTCGTGTGGAGGTCTGTTTTAATAAACCATTGAACAAGAGAACAAGGGGCTCAGTTGTGTTCCTGATTTCTAACTAGCCGCAATATGAGACCCCTGAAGTTGCGATATGCCTGAAAATACACACAATCAGTATGTTTTTGGGGTGAGTGTCAGAAAATAGTAAGGGAAAGGTTAAAAAGGGATGTACCCATCTAAAATGTGCTGCTTGGGTCTGTCGCGTTCTTTTAAACAACATTTGGGTTATTAAGGCACCGCTTGAATAAAAGACGTGATATGAAAATACTGGCGTGTGTCTACTCTGTTTTCTGTCCACCTCAGGAAGCGTGGGATTTATTAGGACACCAGGTCGGCAACATTAAAGACCAAACATTAAAGCTATTGCAGTGCTGCTCACGCATATAACCGGCTCGGCTGTCGGCAGAATCGTAACAGTGCCTGGCTGCTCCCCTCATATCTCCTCTCATACACCTTGACATATTGTCTCTGCTTATCTTTGTCCAGCCTCCAAGGCAGAGTGGCAAAGGAAGGAAGCAAGGATTTCTTTTTGTGATTATTGTTCTGGGTGTGCTGGAAGCTATTTTTGCATCATGGAAACCCAGGAACACACTTTTTAGGGAACCAGTATCAAGTAATTTGAAGTGGCAGTGGATTAAATGATGTATTTAGGATGGGTTGGTTGTTGCTGTAAACATTATATATATATATACATACATACATACATACATACATAAATATATATATATATATGTATGTGATATATATAATATAGTATGTATCTTATGATAGATATATGTATATGATATATATATATCTATATCTATATATATGTACTTAGTTGATATATGATCTATCTCTATGTATGTATGTATGTATCATACTATCTATTATCTAGTCTTCATATCCTAGTCTGTCTGTCTCTATCTATGATGTATATCTCCTCTATATGTCTCTCTCTATTTCTTCTGTCGCTATATCTCTGTCTATCTCCTCTCCTATCTTCTTTCTATCTCTTCTCTATCTCTCCCTTATCTCATCTCTCTCTTGTTTGTTTTTTTTACCTCGCCGCTTCCCTTCTGTGAATGCAAAATGCAATTTTGAAATGATGATTTAATTTGTTACTGGAGCAAAGCAACCTGAAAAAGTAACTGGTTTTGACACCCTTGATGGCAGCAACTCCCATGAAAGGTTTGCAATAACTGGCAATGGTTCTTATGCATCACTCTGGAGGTATTTTGGCCCACTCTTCATTGCAGAACTTTATTTCAGCCATACTGGAGGGTTTAAGGAGCATGAACAGGCCGTTTGAGGTCGTGCCGCTAGATTAAACGCGCAATACTATTTGCCAATTCTGCAGTTCATTACAAAATGCGCAGCAGACAACAAACTTCATCTGATCCACCCATCTGCCACAAGATAACCTTGATTAGTATTTGACAGCCAACTCCTAATGGTTTCTAAATTCTTTTGGGCTAAATTTTTAAGAAAAAAGTGCCTTAAGCAGAGCTGATTCACAGTGACTCAACAAGCTTCCAGACAGCTAAAGCCGTTGAAGTGCTGACAAACATGTAAATTATACACCATGTTGATGTGCAGCCTGACAAACAAGCAATTTGGTCTTTTGAAATAGTAAAAAAGGTGTGACGCTTGTGCTGACTGACAACGTGCTGAAACGATCTCGAGACACGCATGGAGCCGAGGGAGCAGGGGGGAAGCCGAGGTTGATGTCCATTTGTTGACTCGTTCAATTTGCTTGTTATTCCTTCCTGGAGTGGGTCAGGACAGCGTCGTCTTTGACGGTTCTTCAAAGTAATAAACACAGACAGTTTTCCTCCTTGCATTTAAACCTCTGAAGGGCAGCTCGGTGTAAAAGAGAAAATGGAATGGCAACATCTGCTGGGAGAGGATCCACAGACCACCCCTGTCAGAGTGAATTCAGCTCAGTATCAATGGCACAGTCCTGGGGAGAGTTTGGAGCTTGAAAGCACTGACCGCATAGTCATGTTTTTTTCAACCTCTTTTTTTTTTGAGAGAGAGGGAGAGACTGGTGCAGAAAGACAGGCATTTCTTTGAGAGTCGCAAAGCTCTTTCATCCAATATTCCTAAATCCCTCCCATTTCCTTTGTTTACTCTTTTTCTCATTTTACGCTTTTCTGTGTGGCGCAGCACCTGTGTGGGGTCACCTCTGCACAATTAAGCCTCTAAGGCCTCCTGGTGTTAAGGTTGCTTTAATTGTGACCTTCAGCTCTTCTCCATTCTTGGCTCCATCTCTCTTCTTCCTCTTGACAATACGCTGCAGATTCAACATGGCGTTTAGGTACAGAAAGTCTGCCGGCCAATCAAGCACATTGGAACCAGCAGGTATTGGTGCCTTTGGCAGTACTCTCACACTCACTATTTTATGGCTCAGTGAGAGTGTGTGGCACAGATGTCAAGCCAGTAGTATTTACCATCATTGTGTATTAAAGCTGTTTATAAAGACTTTTATAATCTTCTGAATCTAATGAATCTATAGGTCTATAATGTATGAATTTTACTGTTTGAACTTAATAGGACCAATGGCTTTTTCAGAATATTCTACTTACAGGAGATAACAACAAATTTAACTCCTCCCAGCCAGTAGGTGGCACACTCGCGCTTGCCCGGTCTTGTTCCAACCTTCAACTGTATGTTTTCTAGCAAGCCGCAAGGTCCGGAAGCATAAGAATAATGTTTTTTATTACCAAACATTTATCCTACCTGTCCAGAAGGAAAAACTTGAACCTCATAAATGGAACGTCGAGAAGAAGCCATTTCTCAGCGCTATCAGCTCTAGCGCACGTTACTTCAACCTGCTATTCCAACCGGTGCAGAATGTTTTTGTGTCAATGTTGTCATCGTAACCAGACATAAATATTTATATATTTTTGAACCCGTCAAAATTAGGAAAACAGTTATTTGTATAGCATACATTTCTTTTTCAGTCAAATGAATACTTTTATTCTGCACCACTGCAGACGTTGTGTGGATGTATTATTTTGTGAAAAATGCATCGTTTTGATGAAAACGTTGTAGCTGTGACCTTTAAAAGAAATGCACCTGTGCATGAATTGTATGACTGCAACCTCTCTGCGTAAATATGTGCGCGTGAGTTTACGTGTGTGTGTGTGTTTCTGTGCATGCGACATGCGCCTATTGCCTCATGCCCCGTGCAAAATGATGAAGTAATGGGATTAGACAGAGATTGCTTTGAAGAGGAGAGCGGTAGTGAAAAATTATATGCACACCCAGCATACATTGTGCGTTTATCCCAACACTGCCGCAAATGTGGCTTCACATTGTATCATAAGGAACAGACACACAGTGACCCTTTGGTTTGGTGTATGGTCACCAACCACTTCTGGCTTGTGGAGGGACATGTGAGGGATCAAACCTCTGTTTTCTGTGATTCCTCCGAGAGAAACTCTTAATCCTTGGCCTTGCCTGAGCAAAAAGCACCTCTAGTCACTTTCCAGACAGAGTCCTAATCAAAACCGCCTTAGTCAACCCTTTAGGTTCAAGTTGAGCTTCATCTATCACAGGCTTCGATCTTCAAATACAGATGATTTTTACATTCTCTGTTTAACCGTGTTATGCTCTCAGGTCACGATGATTCATTTTCCATATCTCAAATTGGCAAATATATATAAAAAAGACATGGCCGATGACAGCCGAGCATCAAACTGCTGGGAATGCAGCTGAAAGATGCTGAAGTGTGATGATGTTTGGAATGCCAAACTCAGGCCAAAGGAGTAATCACAATAGTAGCAAAGTCTGTAGCTTTAAATTTGAGTTGATGAAGTAAATATTTATACAAGGAGGAGAATAAGCTTGGAGACACAACAAACTGGCACCCTGTAGATGGATTTAAGAGTGCTGTGT
The DNA here is from genome assembly GCF_011125445.2 of Fundulus heteroclitus. Lineage (NCBI taxonomy): Eukaryota > Metazoa > Chordata > Actinopteri > Cyprinodontiformes > Fundulidae > Fundulus > Fundulus heteroclitus. The sequence goes on from NC_046370.1 coordinate 15,849,961, forward strand.
TGCATACGGTGTGCCTGGAATTGCCCACAGTGGTGCTTGATCGTTGATTGTTGATCATTGATGACACAAACTGTAATTTGAAGCTCTAACAATCTGGCAGCATTTATGCAGACGTGATCATTTGTGCTCCAGTTCAGGTCAGCATTGCTTCTTCAATGCATAACTTCAAGCTCATTTCTGCAGAAAACTGTATAACCAGAATAGCCCACTTTGTATGATTGCAGGGATGTTACAAGTCCCACTTTTTTTTAACATAATCAGGCATGTATCAGCACTTAAACACTATCAGCCCATCGTTTGTTTTCTTACAAAATATCATTTAGCACTAAAAGGTTCCTTAAACCTATTGCTACACATTTGGTGGATGTCATTTAAAATACAGACAAACACTGAGGCAGCAGCTGCACTAAAAGCCTACATTCACACACACACACACACACACACATATATATATATATATATATATATATATATATATATATATATATATATATATGTGTGTATATATATAAAAAGGAAACCCATATCCGACTTTTTCATGGCGGTGTGAACGGCACATTTCCGATAATTTTACCAAAAACAAAATCTGTTTTTTGCAAATTCCATATATGGTGCTAAATCAGACCATTCACTAGTTTTCAAAGCAGCTGCCGTTTTAATGGTCATGTCGCATTTCATCCAACTTTTACGTCACTGTCCTGGATCTCATGTAGTGCACTACACAGTCACACAGACTTCTCTATAGCAGTAGCAGTCAAGGTTTCATGAAAGGCCATTGCAAATATCTTTGCTTTTGTATTTCTTACCTTTCTTTGCATTCTTATGATGTGATCTTAAAACTGTTGGCTCCCATTCATAATAACGCATGCCCCGGGATCCACTATATATTTTTTTTTCTTTTTGAACAAAACTGTATTGAATGCCTCTGGTAACAATTACAATTATTCCATAAACAGCACACTGCTGTGTGACGTCCAGTTTGTCCCTCTGCGCATGCGGGTCGCTTTGAGCTCGCGAACAAGACAGAAGTCTGACGACGGTCGCATTAAAATAGTAGTATGAGTGACCACGCCAAATAAAAACAAATAAAATCAGCTTTCAGCAAGAAATCGCAATTGAGCCCTTTTAAACTTTTTAAACTTAACGTTGACAACCAATAGTCAGGGCTGGGCTGTTGTGTCTAATTGAGCAATCTGTCTTTGCTGTGGCATGAACTTTGTTGTGTCGTCAACCTTCAGCTTTTGGGTCGTCCTGTTGCATAAATCCAAGATTCTAAGTGTCTCATAATCTTTGGGCTAAAAGGGTTTGCTGTGGAGCGACACAGAGCTCACCCACATTTCCTTCATAGATGATTGTTGAAGCAAAAGTGCTCACTACATGCTTTTAATGTGTTGCCAGAAAGCAACCACACATCTATTGAACAGATTCCCATTAAAAGTTTTCTTTTTGTCAAGAAAACAGTCCGTTTCCCGTTTACACCCAGGCGTCACGACAGTGACATTTCGGTCACCATGTCATTATCCAAATATGGAAGTATATTTCAGGTTTTGAGGGGGTGACTCCAAAGTCTCTTCTTGTGTCAAAAAAGTGTCTTTTAAAGTTATTTATCTACTTTGAAAAGCAACGAAAAGCCAGAGTTCGATTTTTTTTCTAGTGGGATTTCAGGTTTTCTCCTTCTAAATACAGTATTATCTTTGGCTGTTAAAGCAGAATAGTAACTCCAAAGCAGTATTTTTTTCCAAGACCTCGATGTTTTATTCTATAAATCATATATATTTTGACATGCAGAGCACTTTTCATCCTCTGAGACCTTTGGTTTGTGTACTTTCCTATGGACCATCTTCCATATTTTCTCTCTGTGACAGAATGAGGGATTGCGGTTTGCTGAAAACAGAGTGAAATGTTACAGGGAAATTGTTGGTTTTAACTTTGAAAACCTTGTCATGAAAAAGGCCGATCGTCCATGATGGAAAGGCCTTTGGTTAAAAGTTTTGTAGTAAATACAAAAGAGCAAAGCTGTTTCCCAGAAGTGCATTTTGACATAGAAGTTTTCATGTAGTCTTAAAAAAAGAGCTGCATCTCTTCAAAGGGCATTGATTAATCTTGACATATTATCAGAGATGTGTTCATTATGAGCTAAACTTTTTCAAGATTTAAGGGAAAAAGAGCAGTCTGACAGAACTGTAAACAAGATGGCCAATTTCCCTGCACAGAATACAGTCAGTTCTCATGGGAAGGGAAGTTTATCATTCTCATCATCATTATTATTATTATTGCAGGCTGTTAGCCCTGACTGTAAGTGCGGGAACATTAAGGTTAAGGTGTCACAGAGTATGTTTAAGGCCCAGATGTTTATTGACTATTATTCATACAAGAAAGTTCAGTTAAAATTATAAATTAGCAGGTGCAGTGTCTTGCGAAAGTGTTACGTTTATTTATTTATTTAGTTTCAATGTGGTCACACTACAACCACAAACATCATTTAATTATCTTAGGATTTCAAGTAACACATCCAACAGTGGTGCAAAATTGTGCGGTGAACGGAAAATAATACATGGTTTTTAAAATCTTCAGCAAATACAAATCTGCGTGGCATGCCTTTGTAATCAACCCACAAGCGTCAGTACTTTGTAAAACATCATTCTGCTGCGTTTGCAGTCACACATACAGAGAATGGAATGTGCAGGTAAATCAAAACAAACTTCAGTATCATATATTTTATTTTGTCACTCACTTCAAAAAGTGAAACTCATGTTACATACAGATTCTTTAGAATATTGATGATCATGGCTAACAGCAATGGAAAACCCAAAATCCGGTGTCTCAGAAAATTTGAATATTGCATAAAATTAAATAAATAAAAAGGGATATTTCAAACAGAAATGTCAGGCTTCTGAAAAGTATGTTCATTTCTATGCAATCCATCCTTGGTATATGGAGCTCAAACAGTGACAGCTTACAGCCACATTGAAAAGAGGTTTGGCATTGCAAAATCAAACATTGAAAAGTCAAACATTGTTAGAAAGTGAAAACTTATGATGATATTCTCATTTTATGCAGCAGCTTTTTTCAGTGAGAGATGTTTTCAGTGCCGCTGCAGAGTTCCTTTTAGCTACGATGTCACTACAAGCTGGCACTGTTTTCCTGTCGGGAGCGGCGCTATATTGAAAATTTTGGTCTGATCTCACCAGAGCACCTTCTTTCAGAGGTTTGCAGTGTGCCCTACGTGGGTTGTGGAGAAGTCTGTGTACATGTGTAGTAACAGCCCGGACAGAGACGTAAACGGTGGATGAACATGTTGTGATAATTGTTATCATACTTACAGGTATCAAAACCCAATAAAGTGGACGTCAACCGGTCCACAAACTGTTTCTAAACTTAGCAGGTGCAAATGTGCACTACTTTGTGTCGCCTCAACAAGAGAATTGAAGACTGTAGTCGTAACATGACAAAATGTCAAAGGTTTCAGCACTTTATCTATCGGGAATCCAACACAGACCCAACATAATTTGAGGTAATGAAAGAAAGAGACGCCGAAAGGAAAGCAAAATGTGAATAAATTCACTGACCTGAAGGCTCCACACTTAAATGTACGTCATTGTTTTTAAAGTAATTTGAATTTGGAAACAATTTTTAGGAGAACCAGTACAATTCAACTAATTTTCCACCGAATCCAGAGCCAAATAAACTATATCCTCCTGCTTTGTTATTCCCTTCCACATTTCTCCTTCGGCTGTGTTAACTGGCCTCTTGGGTTGCTTTGCAACCATATAAAATTAACTGCACATAATTGTTCACAAATTGTTCAGCTTGTTATTTTAGGACCGTTAAATAAAAAAACTGAATAATGTGGGATGGGATGGAAACAATCGGACAAGGAGACCCGGCTGAAGGGGAAAATTAGCCTTTGTGGCCCGAAACAAATAGCTTTAAATAAATCATCACGCGCTTATTCCCATTCAGCGCACAGTTTCTGTTTGCCTTATGAATAAATGAGAAGTCGACCCTGTTTACCTCCCACTCATTACAGATGATGGCCCTTCACACTTGGAGGTCGCCACGTACAAAACAACACACGCAGCCTGCATTTTTTGCTGCTAAAACACGTAGCTCCTAACAACTTTTCAAACCATATTTCCGTTTGTTTTTCAGAAATTACTCAGACGCTCAACTTTTCACACAGTGACCAAACGGAGAGACACTCAAACACAACGTCAGACCAGATTTATAGATGCTGCTTTAACTTTTTTCCTTTTTCTGAACAGTTGTGGACATGGAGCCAACAAAAAGAAAAGCTAAATAGGCAGAAGCAAAAGGAGCTTGTTAATTATTAAAACTTCCAGAGTGCCACGGTGCACAGAGAGGGGACAGCATGCAAACACTACAGGAGAGAAGTCAAGGTTCTGCTAAGTAATTATTTATCACCCAAGGCTAGAGCTCTGGAGACAAAGTGTGACTTGAGGGGGGCAACATGATGAACTAGCCTGGTTTAGAACCCTATGAGGTGTTACAGACAGATTCAGCATTAGCCCTCCGACTGTATATTTTGAACACGGCCTGCATTGGGGGTGATGCAGAGACGTAGCCCAGGCGATGGGAAACCCGAGCTGCAGCAAATGAGGCAAATTTGTCTTTTTGATCGCCTTAAACGGGTTAACAATTGTTCGTCAGCTAAAGCGTAAAGCAACACATAACACCAGCGCGTGTTTTTCTAGCATTTATCCTCCTTCTGTCACTCAACTCGGAGGGTTTCTCCACTCCCACAATTCGCCCTTTATTTAAGGTAGGGCTCATTCTGATGAATGAGCGTGCCACGATGGTCTTTGTGTAAGGTATAGGGGTCTAGTCCAAACACAGCTGCTTACACTCACAAATATGACAGCGGCAGCAGTTTGTCACTCCTTTCCAAAGACCTTTGTTGCCGCGGAGGTTTGGGCGGAGTCAGGTGATGGATCTGCTTCTGCCGATACCATAACAAGCAACGAGGTCGAATGGATGTTCATTTACACGTGCTGTCAACTATTTTGCCCCGCGCCGACTGATGCAATGTGTGACGCCAACACTCGGCACAATGCCACCCTGCCATTAAAAAGGAGTTAAATGAACAGTGGATCTCAAGAAATGTTTACGGCCTCGGACACAGGGTTGCACAAATGCACTCCTTAATGCGGCAAAGGTCCTGTAGAAAAGAAACAAATCCGTGGGGTGGTTTAAATGTATAACGTAAAAATCCCAGTGACCTGATTGGATAAGTGTGTTAAACTCATTCTTTGCAGAAGTGCCTTTTCAACATTGGGATAAAGTTTCCCTCGTTAGAAATCCGTCACTGTCCATCATCTTGACTCGGTTATTTTTACCTACCTCTCCGTGCAAAATCGTTCTAAATCTATTGCTCGTGAGGACATCTCTTGCCCACAGCCTAGTTTTCTGTCCTGCTTGGCCTTTCCACAAACTTTAATTTCTATCTGATAAACTCTCTCTCTTCTTTGGATTCAACGTTGTGCTGAAACATAAAATACTGCTCGGCGTGTCCAGGTCTGACAAAGATCAGGAGGTGTTGTATTAAAACCGATCTTTGAGAACCATTTATGATGTCACCCACCTTGACCAAAACTCAAAGTCCATTCAAAGAAAAGCCGCCAGCCACACCATGATGCTGCCACCACCATTCTGTCCTGTGAGGATGATGTTCTATCAGTGAAGTTTGGCGTTGTTCTTGTTCCAAAGTCAACGTTTTGTGGCCTGAAATTACGCCACGTCTGTCCTCTGTCCTCAATTCACTCCTCAGTCCAGAATTGCGGAGGATACAGGAGATTGTCATCGCATTATGAGCACAAGCGGTACCGTATGTCCCAGAAATTCCTGCAGCTCTGTCAGTGTTGCTGTGGGGCATCTCAGCCCACCTGACAAGTTTGGAGAAATCGTTTGTAATATTGCCGTTCTCCCATTTTTTTTTCCTGATGGTCATCATTGATTATGTGGGCTCTCCCCACTGAATAAATGTACTCAGATCACATTTTAGAATTGTTTTATCAGTGCGAGATTATGCTAGGACTATAAAAGATGGATTCACTTCAAGATTTGTTTTTCTTCCCCTGGGGTGCCATTGGATGTGGATTGCACCGTTTCTCTGGCCGTTCAGAACATCACAGGTCCCAAAAGTAAATATAGTGAAGCGGGTTAAAAGAATTCTTCACTCGGTGTGTGTGTTTCTTTCATTGTCTGATGCCATCTTGAAGACATTTGAGGTTTTCAACAGTCTCCAGTGAGAACTGCTTTGAGTTAATCTTGAATTCTCCATTTCAGGATAGACACTTTGATTGATTCCAGAACTTTTTTTTTTACTTAGCACAAAGGAATTGCTCCTAACTATACAGTTGCATGAGTGGCAAAGTGATACTGTACCATTGGCATTTGTACCTGTGTGTGTGTGTGTGTGTGTGTGTGTGTGTGTGTGTGTGTGTGTGTGTGTGTGTGTGTGTGTGTGTGTGTATGCGGTCAACACAAAGCAAGTGTTTGCCAGGTAAGCGATCCAGGTGGATGGCAGCAGAGGGGCTCCGGTGTCCCGTTTCAGGCAGCAGCTGGACAGCGAGACCCTGGCCGAGGTCACCGTCGGCCGGGACCGCGCTCCCTCTCGTCGCCTTCCCCGCATTCGGCCCTGTCATCGTCACCCGATCCCATCCAGTGCGTACGTGGGAACAGCGGCTTCTCCGCACCACAAAGGGAGCTCTTTTAATTATCAGGGACAGTGGCCTCGGTCGACTGATGACAGCTAAAATGTATTCGTCGTCAAGAGACAAGCAGCTCATGCATTCAGGCACGGAGCTTTACAGGCACGGTGATAATTGATCACATTGTGGAGCCGTGGCACGCTGCACAAAGGCCATGTATGAGGATGCAGAGAGCCGCAAGGTAACGTCCATGCTGACTGTGCTGCCTGCCTAAAATAATACAGCATGTAGAGTCTAGCCGCTTTAAAAAATATATATATTTTCATTTTGGTCACGTTACAACCAGGAACCTCAATGTGTTTTATTGGGATTTTTTGTGATAAAAAGTAGAGCAGATCCATCCATCTTCCCATTATCTCTGACCAGCTTCCTGGTCCTTCTCTCAAATGAATCCCCCACCTGAGTTGTGGCTCTCTGCAGCTCCTCCAGAGTCACCGTGGGCTTCTTGGCTGCTTGTCTAACCAGTTCTCTAAGGACCTTCTTTCAAACAATAGCTGTATCTACAGAGATTAACCCTTGAGTTCTAGGTTTTCAGCCAGTATTAGTTGTTTTTTAATTTAATACAATTAGACAATTTTCCATTAAAACTGTATGTTCACTTTATCTCCAAATGCTGAGTAGACCACATTCATTAATCAAAGACCTTGTTTTTTTTTTTTTAGGTAGTCTGCCATGCGGACTGGTCTTCTTCTGGGTCCTTCCAGAACATTCAATTTAACGATTTACAATGTTTTTATATCAATAATAGCTGTTATTTGACTTATGCTGGTTGAGCCTTTAGATCATCTCCGTGTCCAAACTGACTGATGGTCATCCTGATCCTATTCTTCAAACTCACCATATTACTCCATTTTTTTCCTTCATACACCTTGTCCGCAGCATCCTCATCAGAAGGTTTTCTCTTCTCCAAAGTCATTTCCGAGGCTCCCTTGGCACAGAATCTTTTGGCCATCCAGAAATGTTCTGATAAGTAATGCCACTGCCAAAGCTAGACTTATTTTGTCCAGCCCTGTATTTGCTGATAGGATAGAAAGTGAGGAAAAATAAGGACAGGTTCCTTGTGAGACGGCGGGTAAAACTACTCACATCAGCAAAACGTGATAACTGTTGGTGTCGCCGCTTTCATTTTGCACTGATATTGGAACTTTGAGCAGAAGTGGCACGAGAAGACCCCCCCAAAACTCAAACGTAGACTAACACACCAGTGCACACACTAAACACACGCCCAAATTGGAGGAAGACTGAGCCCCTACAACTCCTACACTAGGTCCAAGCAACCTGTACGTAACCTACAGATGACGGTTGTCATGAATTATTTTCCTAATTTTAATTATGTTCAAATTTCTTAGTTAGTTTTGGCCATTTGGGTTTGCTGTATTAGTTGATGTTCACTGTTGTCAGGTGTTTTTGTTGTTTTAGCTTCCTTGTTTTCTTGTGTGTTTCATAGTTTTGCCATTTGGATTTTATCATTGTTTTCTTATTTATTTATTTATTCTGTACTATTGAATAGCTTCCGTTAGTTTCTTCCCTGCATTCCTCCCTGTCTGTTTTTATTCTCCCTCTACCAGAGCTACCAGTTAATTAGCCAGTCATGTTCATCTACCTCTCCTCTTCACCTAGCTTGTGCTTCTATTCTCCATTATTCAAGCCTTCAGTTTGGCTTTGTTTGTCACCGGGTTCCCGTGTTTCCCTCCTGCCGCCATGTCTGGTTTCCACTTTGTAAATGTATCATTATTTCTTCATTAAATCTTTCAAATCACAATGCTGCTTCCAAGCGTCTTGGTCCGGAATACCACTCCATGACGTAGGGAGTGTGTATACCCTGTAATGGGTTTTGAAGCGTGTTCTCCATGACAAAATTAGCCAAAGCTCATGAGTTTGGAATATCATTAGATTCTGTTATAAGGTATTATATATACATGTTAAATTACATACATGTAGAGCTTGCTTATGAGTAAGGTGACTAGTGCAGACCGTGGCTTGCGCTGGTTTTTATACAGGGCTATGAGATAATTTTAAAATACATTTTTGAAACCTTGCATATTTTTTCTTCCAGTTTACAGTTACGTGCCGCATTTAATCCAAATGAGATTCGTTGAAGTTGGTGACTGTAATGGGACAAACTCTTAAAGATGTTAACGGACGTGAACGCTTTTACGAGACCCTGTGAATAGAGAGCGCACTCACATTGTATAAGATACCAAGGGAACATTATTTAGTTGATGGAGCAAAAAAAAAAAAAAAAAAGAGAAAAAAAAGGTTAATTTGTTTGGCCTCGTTTCCTTTGGTGACAATTTGCTGCCGTAAAGATAACAGCATAAAGACAGGGCGAACACAGAAGCATGAAAGCAGACAGAAGTGGTATTATTATAGTTACATAAGGTCGAGCAGTTTTTAAACTCATGCTTCATCTCCGGGAAGAGGGGGAGGTTCGGGAGGATGCCGTATGTGGGACAAATTAAACAGGCTTTATGCTCTGGGTTTTTAAAGCGCAGCCTCTTCAGCTCACCAAGGAAATTGAGTTTGTGACCGAAAAAATGCACTTTCCTCTTAACCCCCCTGACCGGCCGTCACAGACACACAAACTTTCTCTTTGAAGGCTAAACGGGCAGAAACGAGGGAGGATTGGCTGTACGGCGGAGTTATGGAAGCCCTGATCCTATTACCCACCACCCCCTGAAAAATGTGTCTGCAGGCCCCAGGAGCTTTTAACCTTTCGCTGCTCCGCGCTTTGATTCATGGGGACCGGCGGCGCTCTCATGTCAGTGTTGGCCCGCTGAAAAATGTGGAGCCAGTGTTTTCTGGCCTCAAGGTAAGTCCAAGTCCTGCCACGCAGTAAACAGAGAGGGATTCCTTGTGTCCAGGAAAACCGAAATAAAAAGGAGATTTTCCGCTGGGAGAACGCATTAATTAAAAAAAAGGCAATCTCTCACAGCGGATGATAGAGATATTGTATGTTTTTGTATAACTGGCTTCAGGCAGCTGCAGAAGGTATCGTTGATCAATTTAAAGCCACACATGCAGGCTTTCTGCAAGATTTGAAGAGGAAGTATTATTTTTTTTAGAGTATAGACCCACTCACCGAGGTACCTTTGTTTTAGTTTGTTGGTATTTTTTACAATGAAAGGCTAGGCAAGGCAAATTTATTTATATAGCACAATTCAGTACAGAGACAATGCAAAGTGCTTTACATGATTAAAATATAGGAAAATAAAACAGAATAAAAGCAAGTAGGGATAGTGTAGAAACAAAAAAAGAACATTTGAAAACAGTAAAACATTTTAACTTGAACATTCAAAGGCAATTTTAAACAAATGTGTTTTTAATCTCTATTTAAAGGAACTCAGGCTTTCAGCACTTTTACAGTTTTCTGGAAGTTTGTTCCAGATAAGTGGAGCATAGGAACTAAATGCTGCTTCTCCGTGAAAGATCGAAACAAAGCTGCACATCATTTTGCTGTAGAAAAAAAATTGAAAAATTATCAATGTTGATCATCATCGCATTGCAGGAAAGTGAATCATCCACCTCAGACTGATGGCCGCTAAGAGTTTTTTAAATTTTTTTGGGGTTATGAACCACAACAACGCTGATAACTGGTGCTCACAACAAAGTATCCAGGTGAGCATAAGGGGCTCGGACACTGCAGGACTCATTTTAGAGACTCAAGGAAATCAGGATCAGAAAACGGCTCGCAAGAAACCTTAAAGTATAATTTTGTGTCATCCTTTTCTTTCACCTTCCCTGAACCGGTTCAGAGATGGCGTCATTGATATTTTACTGCTGAAAGAAGTGCAAACCTCATAAAACCTGTCACCGAAGTGACCTGATTGGAGGACCTACTTCCTTTTCTCTATTTGCCAACAGATCTTTTCCTCTTTCCTCTGAAATCTTTATCTTTTTGACTCTTTTATTTATTTTTTTGTGGACCATGTGTTTGTTGAGTGTTTTTTATACGTTGTCATCCATTGTACCTATTTGATGATGGCTTTTTTTAGTCTGTGATGGAACAAACTGTATTCATATTCATATCCACACGAGCCTCTAGCATTTTATCATTGCTACGATTCATTTTTGGATCTTAAATTTCAATTCTGACTGCATGTGCGCTGCGCTTTTTGCTGTAACTTTTAAATGTCTCTGCGTTTCCTTGCTCGCTTGGGACCGTTTCACAAGGATCGCACTGTACGTGTTTTATTCATGTGATCGATCGTGCTTCCGTACGGCACAACACGAGGCAGCGCTTGGTCCCGGCTGTTCAACTGCCTATCTTTTGTTAGAATCGCCCGGGTTTTTTAGCTCCATCTCCATCTTTCCATCAACTCTGACCAGTTTTTTTTTTTTCCTGTCCCTCCTAAAGAACGTCCCCTCTGCATAATGTGGCCACCGCCACCAATATTCACTGTAACGATGATGTGCAGTGCTAGTTTTCTGCAACATATTGCACTATGAAAGCATTTCATATCTGGTCTCATTGGACCAGAGCGCCTTCTTCCACATGTTTGCTGTGTCCCTCACGTCACTTATAGGAAACACCAGAAAGGGGCTACCACTAGCTTTCAATCGCCAGTGCCTGTTTTCTCGCTCCTCTTCTATGAAGCCAACATTTGTGGGGTGCATAGCTCTTAAATGTCCTTTTCATGGATTTGTTCCAAGCAGTGGATCTCTGCAGCTCCTCCCGAGTTACCAGGGGCCTCTTGGCTGCTTCTCTAATTCAATGCCGTCCGTATCCAGTGTCTTAGTGTGGGTCGGCCCGGTCTTGGTAGGTTTGGCCGTTGTCCCGCACCCTCTCCATTTTCAGATGAGGCATAAGACCCTGCTCTGTGAGATGTTCAATGCTTTGGGGCACTGTTTTCCAAACCAACCCTGCTGTATGTATATCCACGACGGGAGAGGAACCTAACATGTTTGATCGGCCAGAAATCTGGAAGCGAAATACAAAAAAAACCCCACTTCCAGGCATTTTATTAAAATCAACTGAAACAGAGAAATCCAAAGACAAATTAGTTCCTAAATAAGCATAAACGTTTGCTAATGGGGACCCGCAATTCGTTCCTTTTTTTTTTTTTTTTCCAAGATTAGATTTATCATTCAATAAAAAGTGGATTTATTGATCTCATTTGTGATGCTGAGCTTTAGACCGTTTAGTTCCACATCATAGGTCTCCATATGAGTTACTGCCAAGAGCCCGGGCAGTAAAAGAGCTGACAAAAGAGGGTCTGAGCCCCCCCCCCTACAAAACTCAGCCGTTTTCGTTGCTTTGTTGCCAGCCCACAAAGAGGAGCCTTCAGGGGGTTTGCAAGAAACTCTCGACAATCGCCTAAGTCACAATATCTACTTGTGTGGCGGGCCGTAACTTGCCATGCACCTCAGCTAACGTGTTGGTTTAAATACCACGGAGGAGCTCGGAAAACAGGCATTAAAGTCGCCCAAATCCCCCTCGAGTGGCTGTGTGCTTAGCATGGTCTGTGAAAGGTATCCAGCCGTTTATGTGAAACCCAAGCACTTCTTGATCAAAGGCTTTCAGGAGACTGCGAGGTGAATGAGGAGCCTTGTACAATTCTCTGTTGATTACGTTTTTTTTTTTTCTTCTTAAGTCAGCGCAAGCGTGTGTGTGTGTGTGCGTGTTCGTGTGCGAGCGCGTGTGTCTAATGTCTCTAAAGGCAGGAATCTTTCACCGGGGGAGAACGGATTATCACATCAAATCCGGCCCTTCAATCAATTGGGAGGTAATGGAGCGAAATGGGGAAACACACACGCGGCACATTGCCTGCACGCACAGCAGATTAAAGAAGCTTTCTCTGCCGCACGACTTAATGAACACTTGTATCCAGAATTTACCGAAACAAAACTTTTCATGCAGGAAAATTGAAGGAAGGGGGGGGAAGTGATGCTTCGGTAAACTGAACAGGATCTTAAAGATATTTACAGCGGCTGCCACTGATTATATAAAACACAAACAAGCACACTAACTTTCACTTCTTCCTCTGATCATGGAGCGAGAGGCAGCATGGCTTCTGACAGAAGCTGCGGCCCACTTTGTGTTTGCGTTTGGACAAACTTGACCCTCAACCTCCTGCTGTGGGCCCATGACCCCTCTAACTGACCCGTCAACATACTAATTTGTCAACCCCCCACCCTCACTTCCAGGGTTTGTCCATGGTCCGTTTTACTCGTCTGCTCTGGCCTCTGCAGACACATCTCTGCTCACAATCAATACGGCAACTGTGTGAAAAGTTAAATTAGAGAGAGCGAGCCGAGTGTGTAGTGCAGAGCCATAAATATTAATGCGCGCGCTGCTTTTGTTTTATACATGTTTGGATCCAAGAGCAAATGTGGCGTTTAACAATAAGTCGGTTGCTGCATTCAGCACTTTCTGCAGCTTTTTATGGCACTTTGGTGCATTCAAAGCACCTATTTGTCTATTTTTACATGACATCAGTAGCTGGAATTTTGTGAAGACAAGCTGTTTTGCCAGCCGTCTATTGTTAACTAGTATCTTACAGCAAACTGTGGTGCTGGTGACTTATATGGCTTTGATCAGAAGTTTACATACACTCATTTGATTTATAACTTATTTCAAATCTAATTTATGCTGTAAATTTTAATCTGTTCTCCATTGTTTTTAATTATCACAGGGTTACAGTTCTGCAAACAGGACCACATACATGCAGAGGCCACTAATACATTGCCTGTCCAAAAATAAATTTCTCCACTTTTGACTGTTACTCCACAGATGATTATGTCTTCTTTTTTTTTTCTTTTTTTTTATATACAACCATGTCGGAAAGTGGGAAACCGTCATCGTTCTTAAATTATCCTCATTGCTGATCATTTAAATCTTTAAATAAAATAAAAAAAGTGAAGCAGAACTCAGTTGACGTGAAGTCATGCACCCATTGTGCCTGCTGCCTGCTGAACAAGCCTACAGGAGGAGTCCAATGGTCCGGTATTGCTGCAGGTTCAGCAATCTTACGTGCCAAAAAGCATGAGGTGAGCTGACTATCCGAAATAATCAGGTTATTCCATCAACGAATGGTCATATTCCAATATGCCAATACCAGAACAGTGCATGTGTAGTAAAAAAGAGCATGAGATGTTCTTTCACGCATGTTCAGGCCTGAACTCCACTGAGAATCTTTGGGATGCGCCGGAGAAGAATTTGTGAAGCAGTCTGCCTCTCTAATAATTTATTTAAGGTCTTCACAAAAAAACGAATGCAACTTTGCACATAATAAATGTGACGTTGCAAAAGCTTACCAAAACAGTGCCACACTAAATGTGTAGCGTAATCGAAGCGCAAGGCAGTCCTAGGGAATATTAGACAGACTTTTTTTTCATGGGTGATTGTTTTTGTTTTATTTTATTTATTTTTTTGATGAACATGCCACTGTACGTTTCATGTAAATTTTGGAGCAGGCACTGCTAATAAGTGTTTCAGGTGTTTAAAGTTGAAGCTGGTGTTCCAGGTGTTCTAGTTCAAGGCAGCTTTGAGCTTTGGTGGTTCCTGAACATCCTCGCCAAGTACTTTTTATCTCTGGATCTCTCTGGTTAAATTAGATCTGATTTAACAGCGAAAAAAAGGCCGTAAACAGGATCAGTTTTCTCTCACGAACGATCCGGTGAAAGTGTGCAACTTCCCCAGTGCATCTTTGACATGTGTCACAATGCATTCAACAACAAATGGAGAGTGCCTGCGCTAACTCTGATGGCACAGCGCGATCCTCCTGGGCATCCTTCCACCCGTTTCCTGGTGTTTATGCGCAACGAAAAAAGCAGAAATTCAAAAACACTGAAGTTGCAGAGGGGACTGTGTGGGAAATGTGATAAGACAAAAACCGCTCCGCTAAGCACCACTGCACGAAGGAGATTCTGAAAGGTGAACAAAAGGTTTGATGCAAAGCCAGGGAATCACGAAAGGTGGGGGAAACATAGTATTTACAACCCCCCCCCACCCCCCATAATTTATAACTACAAACTTCAATATACTTTATTAAGGATTGCACATGAGAGAGAGCGACAAAAAGAGCAGAACTGTGGAGGGGAAATTATTCATGGTTTCCAAATGCGTTAGAAATAAAATTCTGCAAGTTCACAAGTTGACTTATCAGTCGCTATTAACTGGTTGAGGACTTTTAATGTTCTGTATTTGTGTTCGCTTTCCTCGGTTTGCACTTTGCATTGTTAGTTTGCCTTCATAGAGTCGTTCCCCAATTTGGTCAAGTACCCTTTTGGTAAAGTGCTCTTTGAATAAACCTTCAGAGGATTTCAGATCTCTTTAACTTAGTTTCTCTTTTTGATTTTGTGGCACAAGTGGCCTTTATTTGACAATAGGCTGACAGAACATCGGGTCGAGCGAGAAAGAGGGGAGACATACGGCAAAGGTCCATGGTGCCGGGAGTCAAAACTAGGACTAAGGCCCCTGAACATGAATGAAATATCATTGTAAATCTGCGTTAACTGTGACAGCTTTTTAACGAACATTAGTCAGTAAGCAGCATCGTTAGGTCTAATGAAGACCGCAGAAAGGTCTGGGATACAGGTGGAGGTTTGACGCCGGGTTAGATTATAAAACAGTATCTCACAGTCAAATTATAACTTAGGGGGAGCTGCAGTGATGCAGCGCTCAGGTGGGGAATCTGTCCACAGGACAATAATTAGTCACGCACAACCGAAAATTGGCCTCTATGGAAGAAAGTAATACGTTTAGTTAAAGCTTATCACAGATGGACACAGACAGTGGAATGCATTGTCTCTATTCCTAGGGAGATTGACCTCTGGATATTTTTAAAAAGCCTTTGGTTGGTTGCATTTATGATTGTTTGTTTGTTTTGTTTTTTCTCTATTGCATATCGGTGTGTATTTTGTTTGGTTTTCCCTTCTCGGGAAGCACTTTGTGACACCTGAAAATGTTGCCAGATAAATAAACTTTTACATACGTACTTACTTTATAGGCAATCTTGGTGACACAGCAAACATTTGAGAGAAGGTTGTCGGGTCACCTGAGACCAAAACTAATATTTCTGACCACAGTGGATATAAAACAAAAACACTTTTTACATCTGCTTGAACACACCGTCTGCAGAGTGAATGTTCTTTGGGGATTGTTTCCCTTTGCAGGGACAGCCTTTCCACCCAATCTGACGAGCTTGAGCCACTTTGCAAAGAAGGATGGGCAACAATCTCAGTTTCTAGACATGCAAAGCTGGTAGAGACATACTGCAAAAGTATGTTGGGCTGTTGACATTTTTACTCAGGTGGTCTGAATGCAAATGGAAACTAGACTTTCCAGATTTTTATTTTCAAAATATCTTCCTTAAAGATCCCCGTTATACAGTACTATGTGTTGTCTGTCATAAAATTACCATACCATACCATACCATACCAGCTTTATTTATAAAGCACTTTAAAACAACCACAGTTGATAAAAAGTGCTGTACAATCCAAAAACACAACAAAATAAAAATAATTATAATTAAAAGTAGTTTAAAAACAAAGACATACACTTTAAACTAGATCTCGAAAATTCAATAAAATCCAATAATAAAGGTGGTGGTAACAAGATAACATGTGAAAAAGAATGTGAATATTTGTGCAAGACGCTGCATCTGACTGCATCAATGCTCCCCTCGGGTCTGTCGATGAAAGTGTGCTCAGATAAAATTGTGCCTCACGTTAAAACGGAGATGTCCTCTTAGACCCAGACACTGGCTGAGTACTAAACTGCTTAAAAGTTCTCAGAGTGAACATATGGCGTAAAAGGAAGGCATAGACAAGCATTAAGAGATGTAAGAGGTGCAGAAGAGCCAGAGCAGCCAGAGAGGCAGAGCCCTGGCACCGCCACATAATCCATTTGTTCATGGCAAAGGCGTTAATGTCTGAGCAGCTCCGAGCCAAAAGACATAAGGGAGTGCTTTAATCAAAACTTGCATGAATTACGGCCGTGAGACCTCAGCAGACGTCCGAACGGGTTCTGGAGGTGAGCAAGTGTCACTTTGGACTCCTGAGCTCCGGGACAGTGGAGGTGAAACCCTTCCTGTGTGTGCGGCTCGTGTCAGGAGGAAACGAGGAACGCGTGCGGCGTCAGCACGGTGGCGGGCTAGAACGCGGCGGCAGGATTAGGACTGTCAATAGACCCCAGTGTGGCTGAATCCCTTCAGGGGTTAAAGACCAGGAAATCACTCTCTAAGACTTCACAGACATAAAGCTGTACGAGCGTAAGCTCACGCCGCCTTGCCTCTGGCGGCTGATGAGGTGTCTTAGCTGATTAATGCCGCGCAGAACTTTGGAGGTCGTTTCCAGGACTTTAATTAGGCCAGGCACTAACTAAATCACACTTAGACAATTGAGTTCTCAGTTATCTTCAATTAGGCTCAGCTGAAGGCCACCAAACCTGATTACCGTGTTTACACGAGGAGCAGTCCCCAATTTAAAGGTCAATAGAAGGGGAGGATAATAGAACATTGGTTACCTAGTGTAGATATTGGACAAAATGAAAAGTTATGCGGGCTTTCATGGCAGTTGGAACTGCTGGGGTTGTTCAGGAGACTCCCGCTGAAGCTAGACAAGCCCAAATCAGATTAACAAGCCAAATTTAAGTGATTTAACGATCTCCGTGGAGAGGTTAATCCCATTACAACAATGACCTCCTCCTCCCTAAAGCCAACAGGAACCAGCTTTTTTTTTTATTGGTCTCTAATTAATTGGCTCTCAAATCTGCCCACAAGCCCACCGCCTGCGACAAGTTATCTCAGCAGCTGATTCACTGGTTTTCTTAGCGGCAGAGTTTTTAATTAAACGTTGCGTCGTGATCGCATTAAACGTGGACCCGTTGCAGGTATCAGGGTACAAGGAAGTTTAGCAAAAGGTTACTTTAATTTTTCCGCTCGTTTTGGTTTCCAGCTGAGGTCTGCGGCTGAACTTTTGATGAAATACGGAGCGAATGCAGCGGAGTGGCTGAGTTTTCCCGGCGGCTGTTGCTGCACACTGCTGGCGAACTGGTTGCAAGACATCTACTGACATTTGCCTCTAGCTGCAAATATTAGCCAAACATGGTAAAAAAAAATTAACCCCTCCCATTTTTTTAAAATTACTTATTTTCTTTAAAATCTGGTTGTTCCGCCCTGGGTGGCAGCAGTTCTCATGGATGGCATTGACTCTTTTACGTCTTTACAGAGGATCTGTGGCTCACTCTGCTTTGCAGAATTGGAAAGTGTCTGAATTTAATTCAGACTCTTTGGAAAGCTGCGTGCACACTGGACCTAAGCATGTGTGAGAAAACTTGAAGAAGTTAAAATAATCACTAAACGTCTTTATTTGTCATTGCAGTGTGCATTCGAGTGAAATTTGTCCTCTGCATTTAACCCGTCCCTTTTGGGGAGCAGGGAACTGGGACAAAGGTTGTTGCTCAGGGATCCAGAGCAATTTTTTAGTGGGATTCAAACCTGGGAACTTGAAGCCTTTCCAGGATGCTAAGTCTGTACACTAGCCACTAAGCCACCATTCCTCCAAGAGTGTGAATACTTTTGTGAGGCAATGCGTTTCACAGTTCTCTCTTAAAGAAATGTGTCTTCTTGAGTTACTTTGTTCCACCTTTACAATAAAGTGTAGCGGCTCTTTCTGATTTGTCTTTGTGCTTCTCTACAGGCACAAACAAGTTCTTTCCACCATCACAACTTATTACTTTGATGTTTATGAAACAAAAGCTGAACTAATACGTCTCTTAAACTTACAGCCTTCTAGTTCCCCCCACCAAAAAAAAAAAAAAAAAAACTGGAAAAAACTTCAAAAAAGAAAGCCAATTAGTTTCATAATCCCCTCCCCGTTGGCCCCTGAAGTAAAGCCGGGACCACCATCCGACGCACTGGATTACACGTTGTGGTTGATGAATTAGACCAATGTCCTTCTCGGTCCTTCCTGTCTTTCTTTGTCTCCATCCAAACACCCACACAGCAAAGTTCATTAAGTCCCATCAAATCCCTGTGCGGTCGGCAGGAACATGTTTTCTTTCCCGCTTTCACCGTTTTTATGAGCGACCGCAGAGAATTTCCCAAGTCTAATCCCGGTGTCACTCCACCGTCCCTCCTTTTTCCTGTTCCCCTCCTTCGCTTTATCCTCCCTCACCGCTGATGGGCCCCTGCTCCAAGAGTCTGGCTAATGTTTGAAATACCCAGTTTGAAATACACACTTTTGGTTAAAGCTGTTGCACTAAGAGAGAAGGTATTTTCAGCCGGTGGAAATAGAGATGCTATAAACAAGCAGCAGAAGAAGCATACAGCCATAAACATTTTGTTATTTTGAGCCAGATTGGGTCCTGGAGGGCTGCACACAAATACCGCAAGAATTCAACATGCAGGAAAGATTACTGCGGTCCGACGTGTTTCAAAGATACCTGCTTGGACACGCCTCATCTCCATAATTGCGTGATTAGCAGGCTCACACCTGAGTCAGGTGTGTTGAGGCAGAAAGGCGTCTGAACCTAGCAGCGCACCAGCCCTTGGGGGGTGAAGTTTCCTTCTGGTCTTTTTTGACTGAAATTAATGGGAAAAAAAAAAACAATTTAACCTTATTACCATGAACTAAATTAGGTTTTATTGGGATTGTATGTGACAGGCCAACATGAATTACCACATACATGTGTAGTGGAGTTAAAAGTTAAAACAAAAATCTACAAACCGTAGTGTGCATTTGTGGTTAGTGTCCAGAGCCAATACTTTGTAGAACCACCTTTCTTTCTCTTTTTTTTCTTTTTTTTCTCTTTTTTTCCTTTTTTTCTTTCCTTTTTTTTTTTTTTTTTTTTTTTTTAGAACCACCTTTCTTTTATTGCTGCAAGTCTCTTGGGGCATGTCTTCATCAACTTCACAGCTGGAGACTGTAATTTTGGCTCCTTCTTTGCAAAGAAGTGTCAGTCTTTCACGAGGGACTTTGACTAGGCCAGAATGACACATTAATACGCTTCAATCCATACCATCCACTTGCAGATCTGGCTGAATGTTCAGTGTCTTTGTCTTGGTGGAAGATTCATTTCTGCTCCGGTCTCAATTGTTTAACGGCCTATAACAGGGCATCTTTAAGGACTGGCCTGTATTTAGCTCCACCCTTCTTCCCGTAAACTTCAACCAGCCTCTCTGTACCTGCTAAAGAAAAAGGATCTCAACAGCATGATGCTGCCACCACCTTTTTTTTTTTCCCCGGTAGGGATGTTGCTTTGAGTTTTGTCTGCCCTTAAACTTGGTCTCAGAGCATCAAATTGGAAATATATTTGTGCACAAATAAGTGCAAAAGCACAGGATAAGAGGTGCACAATAACACTGAATACCTGTAATAGCAGGTCATGTTTGAACCAAACAGAACAAGTCAAGAGAAAAAAAAAAAAACACACCTCGCTACATTCTGCTTGTAAATGTTCCAACCCTGAATGGGTAACGTCGACACACCTATCCTGCGCTTGTCTGTTTTGTTTCCTATGATTCTAATAGACACGGCCGGCTTTTTGCCCGCTCTGTGAGGTTTTGCGTTTGGACAGAAAAAGGGGGGGAGGACCCGCTGAGATCTCTTCCACTAACAGATGGGAACTTGCGGGTCCATTAGGCTGTGAGGCACGCTTCGATGCCTTCCGTCGAGAACGCCGCCGAATCTATTGATTCTTCGGTGAGAAGAAAATTACAAACCAGACGTCTAGTTTACAATTCTTTGGCGCTCGCTGGAAAGGACACCCTGCACGTGTGATTGACTGCAGAAAACTTTTAACAATGAGGAAATACGCCGCGTGCTTGGAGAGCAGGCAAATGATGGATGTGTTTCATTTCTACCACCTGTGCTTCCACTGACAAGATGATGCTGCTCTGGTTGCACATTAAAACTGCATCCACTGAAAACAGATGGTTGATTTCTGGGGCTCCGCTCTGCCATCTTTTGCTTTTGTTAATTCAGTTTGACCCTAGCAGCCAGCAGAGGACTAACAAGTCCTTCAATTTGTTTTGTATTTGAGGGCATTGTGTTAACAGGAGTCCGAATCGTTCTTTAGACATCCGACCTGTTTGGTGTTACCTCTACCTCTTGACTGTGTGCATCCAGATAGTCCTTAATTTAAAGACAGGGAGGGGTTGCACTAAATTGGGGATTCTTCAAGTTTTCAGATGTTACCTAAAGTCATTTATAAACCTTTTTCAGAGCCTAAGATGTTGCCAAAGTTGGTCTCTTTCACTAAGCAAATAGTATGAATAACTAGCAGACTTAAATACTCCCCTCAACTCATCGAAATGTGCTCTCTAGTGTGATTTCTGCCTTAAACACAACAGGCACAAGAGTGAGATGGATAGAGCAAACTGTTTCCTCCTCAAAACTGCAAGAACAACATAGGTCCGGGTTCTTTGGCCAGTCCTTAGTTCCTACACATTTTTCATGCCAAATTTCTTTTTTACAGATTGACGTTTTAAGAGATCTCAGCATATTTCTGAATGACAAGTTTTCACAATGAATATATGCATTTATTTTCTGTTTTTTATATAAAGGTCAGGCCTTAAATACGGATGCAAGGATGGAAATAGAAGCATCTTTTCCCATAATATATATATTTTTTAATACATTTCCTGCCAGAAGAAAGCACACAATGACAGTGTTTATATGCTGCCGCTGCAATTAGGGCGACGATACCTTTGTCCTTCCTCCAGGCTCTGTGTCCGTTTCTGGTGATGCAGACAGGCTCACTTCTGAAGCTGGAGGGGGGCAGATGAGTTAGAGGGAGGGATGAAAAAATTAGAAACAGGCTACAGAACAAAGTGATGCTGCAGTCGCAGTTGGTAGGCACTGTTGACTGCCATGTTTTGTAGCAGCGGTGGAGTTGTTGGTTTAAACCTGTATGCAGATAAGGTATTTGTCTGAGTTTGCCTGTATTGGTCAAAGCCACACATGTGAAGTCTAAGCACTATGGACCACATAATAATTTAGTGATTATAATGTAATTTAAGACATCCAGTATTGATAGCCCACCAGTAACATACATAGTACTCATATCAACCACACTGCGTATCCCATAATGCATTGCTACAGTTACTTGTTGCGGCCCGCTGTGATCCCCAGACACACACCAAAGTAAATAAAAAATCTGGAGCTGTTTTGTAATAATTTTGCTATTGAGCAGGAGAGAGCACCTGTGCACATCTAAAAGTGGTTTATTTAGCTGCAGTCCTGTCAGAGTGTCCAACACAGTTTTCCCCGTTCAGCCACAAAATGTTCCTCCAGTTCGGCCTTTAAGTTTGGTAACGACTGGACTTGTAGCAAGCAACAGTTCACTGTAGTGAAATAGAACAAAACAGCCCCTAGACGCTGTCTTGCCGATCCACACCGCAAACGTATTCAAAGAGTGTTCACAGAACTTCCTCAGGATTCAGCACCAAGCAATAAAGAGCTTGTTTCCAAGAAATGATGTCAGTCGTGCTCTTCGGACAACCTTTTTTCCTATTTTGTTAAATAGCAACCTTTAGTCTGATTGTTTTTAATGTTATTGTATGTGATGGATTTGTACAAAATAGACTAAGTTAGCAAAAGGAAATAAGAAATATATATATTTAGAATATTTGGGAAGAAAATTGGCAAGTGTATATTTATCCACCCCTTTTGTATGAAGCCCCCTAAAATGTTCTGGTGCTGCCAGTTACCTTCAAAAGTCACATCATTTGTGAATTGAAGTCCAACTGTGTGCAATCTGAATGGCACACGATCTGCGAGTCAGGCTGCAACACCGTGAAGCAAGAAGCATCGCACCATGGAGGCCAAGGAGCTTTCCAAACAAGTCAGGGACAGAGTTGGTGAAAAGTACAAGTCAGGTTGAGGTTAGAAAAAATTATCCAAATCTTTGATGTTCCCCCATAATCACCATCAAAGCCATCATCTTCAAATGAAAAGCATACGGTACCCCAACAAACCTGCGAAGAGAGGGCCGCCCACCAAAACTCATAGACCAGGGAAGGAGGACATTAATCAGATGGTTAGCATGGGGACCAAAAGGAGCTGAACAGCTCCACAGCAGAGATTGGAGGATCTCTTCATAGGACCACAGTAAGTCATAAACGCCACAGAATGGCCAGAAAAAAGCCTTAACTTAGTGTTCAAAATAAAAAGGCAGGTTTTGAGTTTGCCATAAGCCATGTTGGTGACTCCTTAAATATATGGAGGAAAAGACAAGCATTAGATTAGCAACAGAGTTAACTAAGTAAATCTTTGACCAGACTTTTTTCATACATTAGCAAACATGTAGAAAGATTTATTTGTTTCTATTCATAATAAGAAATAAGCCAAGAACACCATCCCCACAGTAAAACATGGTGGTGGCAGCATCATGTTGTGGGCGTGTTTTTAAGCAGCAGAGGCTGGGAAACTGGGCCGAGTTGAGGGAAAGATGGATGGTGCTAAATACAGGAATATTCATGAGCAGAACCTGTCAGTCTGCCTGTGATTTGAGACTGGGACAGAGGTTCACCTTCCAGCAGGACAATGATCCTAAGATAGGCATCTCCAAAGTGCAGCCTGGTGGCTATTTGCAGCCCCTGTACTGATTTTGATGGAGATTGCTGATGCGGATGGAAACTTTTTATTTTTATTAGAGAAGAATTATTTCAGACAAGGTAAGATCTTACAACTGAAAAGTTTAGGTACAATACAATGTATTCATCTTTTAATGACCACACTTTTTACATTCTCTTTAATTTCATAGTAGATATATAGGAGCACATCTATCTGAGGTCTTTAACTCAATTTTAAACTTTTTGTGCATTAAAAACCTATTTTGAATTCATTTATTAGAATTAGCTAAACAGAGCAAGTGTTTTCAAATAAAAGTTTCAAAAATATTTGTTCTTTTTTTCGATTAAGTCTGACATAATTTGGAAATTGAGGGATAATTGTTTTTGATAAAACAAATGAGCAAGACCAATTTTTTTAACTTTGGATCGACAGTGATTTAACATCCTTTTCCTTGAGAAAATATGACTATTCTCAAGGACATATTCTTCACAACATATTCTTCTATCATTTTTATCTACTTTTCGTCGTGTTGGGATGGCCAAGTCAAAGTCCAGATCTCAATCCAATTGGGAATCTTTGGTCGCACATGAAAATCACTGTTCACAAGTGAAAATCTTCCAAGATGAAGGAGCTGGAGCAGTTTTGTCTTGAGAAATGGGCAGAAATCCCAGTGGCACCATGAGAGGCTTGAAAGGTCCAAAGCCACTTGAAGCTGTAACTCCTGCAAAAAAAGTGTCTCTACTGACTTTAGAGGGGTGAACAGTTATGCTTGGTGAAGTTTGCTGAGTTTTTTTTTTTTTGGTCCTAATTGTGTTTGTACATCTTCAAAGTTGTAGGCATGTTCTGTAAATAAAATGTTGCAAACTCCCAAATAATCCACTTTAATTCCATGTTGTGAGGCAACAAAACAAGAAATGGAGGGGTGAATACTTTTGCAAGGTACTGTATTTATAATTCCCCTGCTGTGACCGATTATGAGAATCCCGGTCTGAGCAGTAACTACCCAGCACGTCAGTTTCTTTCCAGCCCACCTCCTCTTATGAACACACATCGTTGTGGTTACGCTGCAGCCTTCTGAAAGGTACTGGCTGCACCAAAAGGATGTAAACCATTATTTAAATGCTCATTGGAGACGTACTTAACAACTTGCAAAACAAATGATCATCTGATAATTACCCAATGGCAAAACTTTAGGAAACGGTTTAATACTAGGTAATCTAGACTCATTTTCATCATTTGTTGGCATATTTTACGTTGTTCCCGACAAAGTTATATAACTCTTCACAAGCAATTCAGCTTCTGTCACGTGTGTGCGGTGCGAGCAAGGTTAGTTCACAACAGTTGATTTAGATATCCCTTTTGTTTTTAACAGTTAATCTTTGACATGTTTACCGATTTATATCAGGTGCTGTAGTCTATGGTTTCTGCTTCGACGAGTTTATTTCATTTTTATTTTATTATTTTCATTTCTTATCTCAGTTTTAACCAGAAAACGTTGGACCACCTTTGTCCCGTCTGTGACTGGGCCCTCTTTTGCCAAATTACATGATATAAGCTAATAAAATGTCTCCCTACAATAATGTGCCACTGACCAATATATTTACTGCTGGTAAAATATTTACTCCTCAAGATTTCTCCAAACCTGAATTATAAAAGGACTTGGCATTGGGCGTGGATTTGTCGAGGGCCAGCTCATAGCATACCTGTGGTGTATCTCACTGACAATGCTGGGTGGTGCAGATGGTCAAAAACACGGAGAGGTTAAAACCGGCTGGAGTCCAAAGCTTATGGGCTAACTCTCACTCTGGCACCGAGCTTTGGACTTCTGCTACAGCATGTGGAAGTGCTTTTGGCTTGGAAGGGATCTGACTGGGCTGGGAAGAGAAGGAGAAAAAGCCGGGGGAAGGAAAGACAAAAAAAAAAAAAAGAGGAAAAACAGTGGCGAAAAAGCAACGTCTGCACACGGACAAAGGAGCTGGGACAAAGCACATTACTCTTCATTTTTTGTCCCATCCAACTTCCCAGCAGCCGTACAGCGGCAAAACAAGCCACTGAATTGTGATGAATGCAGTTAAAAGAGGAAAGCGGCTGCTAACAGAAAGTATATGGAGGATTCTTCCATTTAGTACCTCACAATGGAGCAGAGCGTTCCATGAGGTGAAGTCACTGCTGTTACCAAGTTGATTACATTTTATTTTTGCACAGTTTTCATCTCTTATCAGTCTTCGTGAGCTGACTTTAAGACCAGAATACCCTCTACTGGGCTCCCCCCCCCCCCCCCCCCCCTGACACAGCCAGCCCTCTGCTCTATGACAGGGTTTTAGCAGGGTTATCATCAAGCCTATCCAGCGGTCTCAGGGCTAATATCAATGTCTCAAGGGTGTGCAGATAACCATCATCGTTCTCCCTTTAAACCCCATTGTTGGTCCCCTGAGTGGAGGCTCAGCTGCCTCCTAAAGCCTGTTTTTACTTCAGCCCTGTGCTGTTGTCACAACATTTTCATTACACCGCAGCCCGATGACCCCCTTCTAAAACTGAACACGGGGTCAAACAGGGTGGTGTCCAGACAACGAGCTGCGCAAGTGGCTTTTGGTTATAGCTAAGCTTTGTTGGCCTCCGAGCCCATAACACCAATATCGATGTCAGATGTTCAACGCTGAAAAGCCGACATTGAATCATGGTCATTATAATGACACTGTATTTTGAGGGTAGGGTGGGGGGGGGGGGACACCGATAAAAATGCAGAAATGTATGTGACTTTTTAAAAAAGAATGTTGATTAATTAAGAACTCATAGTGTAGTTTAGTTTGTTGATTTAGTTCATGTCTATGAGAGAACATAAGAGCATGGAAACAGGTTTCAGAAAGCAAAACGTACACTTAGCCGTTTATAACCACTTAGTTACCGTACCTTTTCATAATTCCATTAATATTAAATATTATCCCTTCAGATGAGAGTTTTGTAGATGCACCTCCGGCTGAGAGGGTATGTCTCAGGTCTCCACATGTGGGGACTGCAGTTTTTCTCCCAAAGCAGCTAAAGCTCTCTCAGATTGAGCCGGACAGTACTATTCAAGTCCTCTCCCTAATCCTCAATTGAACTGAGGTGTTGACTTTACCTCGCCACTTCAATTCACCATCTCCTCCCAAGTCGCACTCGTCTCTATTCTCTATAGGTCGAGTCATATTGTCGTAAAGGATTTGGTGATAATTTTCCGCACTCAAGTCCCTCTTTATCTTCCCGGTGCTTCCCGGGTTTGTTGCGGAGAAGCATCCCCAGAGCAGTGAGGCTACCACCGACATACTTCACAGTGGAGATGGTCTGGAGGGGCAGCGTCAGCGTCTAGTCGAGCGAGCAAAGTTCAATTTTGTGTCTCATCAGACAATATATGTTTTTGTCCAATTTACCTTTGAGTCTCCCTGAATGCCTTTTCAGAAATCCCAGGAGTGATTTCACATGAGCTGCTTTTAACAGCGGCTTTCTAAAGACTGCTTTTCTATACGGGGTTAACGTTGTCCAATGAGTTGGACGTCATTTTGTAGCTGTCTCCTCACTTTTACATTCGAGTGGTCTTTTCTCTGAGCTTCTTGACGCGCTCCTTTGTCTTCAAGTTGTATTTTCACTAACTGGAACATTGCTGGCATCAGTTGGCTGGATGTCTGTGGAGTTGGATTGGTCTGCATTAAAGAGTGGAATAGTAAAGTAAACACATAAATTACACTGTAAGGTTGATGCCACATATGCAAAAAAGCTGTTTAAAAGGACATGTTTTTCCATCGTTGTGTGATTAAACACAAATGTAATCCTTAGATTAGATTCATTGTCCAAAACATTAGTTTTGAATACAAACATTGGCTGTTAAATAGATAAAGAAATCCATAAATTGTCATAGTTTGAGTTCCTGCCTTTGTTTTAATTTCTGTTTTTAGGTTCTTGTTTTCTATTTTAGCTTGTGTCCTGTGTCAGTCTTGGTTTGAGTTCCATTTTAGGTTGGGCCTTGTGATTTATTTTGTGTTTTAGATCGGTTGTTTTTTAGTTTAACCTGTTTTCACATGTCAATAGTTCAGTTCCACCTCCAGCCACTTCCCTGATCAGCTCCTCCTAGTCTAATTAGTTTGATTCCATTCACCTGCTCACTCCCCTACTTATGCCTGCCTCTGTTCCTTGCACTCGGCCCGATCATTGTGTTTGTGTTTTTTCCTGCCTGGGGTAAATCTGATCCTGTTTTGCCTGTCTGCCTGTACCCAACCTGATTCTGTTAGTTTTTACCTGGATTATTTGACCTGTTCTGCTCTTTTTGTTAATAGACCAGCCTGACTTCTGACCAGTTTATTTTAGGTTGTTGGCTGTGGACTGTTTAAGTTTTTTGGACACTGCCTCTTTGCTTTTTGGCTTGGTGCCCTCTTTTGTTTTTTTTGCTTTGTTAATAAATCACCTTTTTATTTCAACTTTTGCTTGTCTGGCTGAATTCAGGGTCCTCTGTTTCTGACTCATGACATAAATATCACAAATCATTCACACTTACATCAACTTTCTCTCACAGCATTTTGCACGATGTCCGAACACTAACATCATAATACAGAAATACATAGTAAATACAGTTTAAACTCTGTTTGGCCATTCCCTGTACATTTTACGGTTAAGGCTTTGAAGAGAGGAACAAATGAGTTCTTGTAGCGGTTCAGCCTGAATCCGACGGAAGAAGCTGATGCGCTAAAGAATGGATGCGAGTGGGGTCAGAGTTAATTTTTCTGCTGAAGTTGCAACACTAATGTGTATTTCTAATTGCTAAATTTCAGAATATTGAGGAAAATATTTTTTACAGCTCTCTTAAAATCCGGAGCTTTAAAAAATTTTTGTTTTTCAAACATTTTGGCGTTCCTCCCGCAATGTTCTAACAGCTTGCTGGTGTTTTGGTCCATTTGTCCAGACAGGAAACAGAGTCGGGATAGTAGACCTGCAGGGTAAGAGGCAAACAACAGCCCAGTATGGAGCTGAGGCAAGGCAAGGCAAATTTTTGTATAGCACATTTCAGTACAGAGATAATGCAAAGTGCTTAACATGATTAAAATACAGGGGGGAGGGCAGAATAAAAGCAAGTAGGAATAAAATGTAGAAACAAAATCGAACATGGGAGAATAGAAACTAAAAGCAAACATTAAAAACAGTTGGACTACAAAGTTGAACTAATGATGTTTCAGTAAAACAGTTTAACTAGAACAATTGAAGGCAATCCTAAACAAATGCATTTTTTATCTTGATTTAAAGGAACTCAGGCTTTTTGCACTTTTACAGTTTTCTGGGAGTTTGTTCCAGATAAGCGGAGCATTGGAACTAAATGCTGCTTCTTCGTGTTCAGTTCTGGTTCTATGTATGCAGAGCAGGCTGGAGCCAGAAGACCTGAGTGGTCTGGAGGGTTTATACACTGATAACAAGTCTGTGATGTATTTAGGTGCTAAGCCATTCAGTGATTTATAGACTAACAGAAGTATTTTAAAGTCTATTCTATGAGATACAGGGAGCCAGTGTAAGGACTTTAGAACTGGGGTGATGTGCTTTACTTTCTTGGTCTGATATCAGGTGTTTGTGACACCCGCTCCAAAAGACTGACCGTTTTGTCCTTGAGCCACTTAAATAATCTGGCTCTATGCTTAGAATCCTTGTGCATTTGTAAAACCAATTTGTATCCAATGTTTAATTTGCAGGCTGATGCCATGATGCCATCTTTTCTATTGCACCAGTCCTTCTTGAATCAAAATATTCCCACAACATGATTCTGACACCACCATACTTCCAAGTTGGGATTATGTTCAAAGGCTTACAAACGTACCTTTTTTTTCCTTAATATATAACAATTGGCATTAAAGCCGCATGCTCTACTTTTAATTTCACCAGAGCACAAAACAGGCCCTCAAAAATGAAGGTCTGTGTTTAACTTCCCGGGACCTCTTTGTTTAATTTCATGACTGGGAACTTGGAAATTTGGGCTTTTGATTAGAAATGGAAAGCACAGTCGATCAATCACCCATGCAGCGCCACTGAATGAGAATGGAATGGAATTAATTTTCTTTTTTGACTTTATGGAAAGAAAGAGGTAATGCTTGGATACATTAGTATTTACTGAGGTTGGATTTAGTATAAAGAGTTAGAGATCCTCTGATTTAGACACTAGAGGGGGAAAAGAAGTAAAAACGGTGGGTTCTGGGAGAGTTTGGATTTTGCGCTGTTACATAAACACACACCGCCTTCTGAAATGCTTGCTGGCGCACGTTACCAGATGGCTACAGCAAAAGCATGGGCAGCATGTCCAT
Source organism: Fundulus heteroclitus (assembly GCF_011125445.2). NCBI lineage: Eukaryota > Metazoa > Chordata > Actinopteri > Cyprinodontiformes > Fundulidae > Fundulus > Fundulus heteroclitus. The sequence continues at coordinate 15,879,524 of NC_046370.1, forward strand.
TAGTGTTAAAAACAAAGTCCAGGATGCTAAAGCAAAGTGTAAATAATGCAGAAACGGAGCATGATACCAAAAAAACACTCAAAAGTTATTCCTTTCAGAGAGCACATTCAAACACACACGGTGGGTTTTAAAAGTAATGTTTCAGAGTTTTGTTAAATAAACGGTGACTGTGTCAGCCTTTGTGACCCTTTTGGCCAAAACCATGCAGCGCTTGGATGCAAGTGCCTCCTGGAGAATAGGTTGAGGAAAAAATTACTAAGTCTATCCAGATCTGAGACAATGATATACTGTACGGAGTAGTGTGCAAATGTCTTTATGTTTCATGTCTGAGGAGCCAGTCTCTTTATGAGGTTCTTTGGGATTTCGGAAGGTCTTCTCGGACCTTGTTGGAATTGTTCACTAATTTTTAAGCTGAATCTATAAGATCTTTTTGCTGAAGACTCCTCATACAGTAGATGATGTATCCTGCATCTTGTCCTTCTTTAGATTGTTTATAAAGTAGGTACTACTTTAGATACTGCACAGAAGATCCTATAGAGTGCCTTGAGGCAAAGCCTGCCAGGTAGTTCAGGAAGTCAACTCTAGTTGTGCTGCTGCTTCACACGTGACATTTATCACACTTTGGGGAGTTTATCAGGCGTACCCTAAAGATCTGAGTGGTCGGTTTAAACTGAAAACCTCCAGCTGCAGTCTACATTTCATGCCCTGCTCCTACCTGTCTGTCTGTCTGCCTACTGCTGCTGCTGTGATGAGATCGGGGTTTAGAAAACCACCTAACATTTATACATTTATGATATATTGGCTGATGACTAACCTTAACCCTCCCCCTGGTGATTCTTTTGTAAAAGTCTGGGAAGAAGGTTCACCTTCTAGCAGGAAAATGTCCCAAAAGATACAGCCTCTGCAAAAAGGAGACGGTTTACATCAACGCGTGTTTGCAAATCAAATTGCTAATCTGTGGCAAGACTTAAAAATGGCTGTTCACAGATCCTCTCCATCAAATCTGATGTCGCTAGAGCTATTTTGCAAAGAACAAGAGGCTTACGTTTCAGGTTCCAGGTGTGTGGAGCTGGTAGAGACATAACCCAAAAGACTTGAAGCTACAAGGTAGTGACTCAGAGGGAGCGAATACAAACACGCACCGCACTTTCATATTTTGAAAGAACCATGTATCATTTTTTTTCCACTTAACTAGATAAAGATAAAACTAGATAAAAAAATTATATATGTATATATATATATATATATATATATATATATATATATATTTTTTAATATACAATACAGTGATGTCCTGGTACAAGAACTTAACAACTGAACAGGTAGAAATGCTGCTAGAGTCCAAAAGCCGGGAGAATTATTCCAGCAAGAATAAAGGAATAGACTGTGTTCTTGGGGGGGTGGGGGGTATTTTTATCTTATTTTATTATGATTTGTTTTAGCATGTCAACAAGTAATATTCTACAACTAAATTGTGTCATATGGGGATGGCAATGCAATGGTTAGGAGTATTAAGACTTTGTACTTAGAAGGCTGTCTCAATATCTTAACAAAGTTTCAGAAAAATATATTAAAGCTTCACATAGCAGAGCAAGAACATGTATTTCAAGCTGCTTGTTTAGATTACAACTTTCCTTAAACTCCTCTATAGATTTGAAAGACCCAGCAAATTTATTTTGCCTTTATGATCACATTAACTTATATAGACAAATTGAACATGTCTGATCAGCCTTCCCCTGATTAGATCCTCAAGTATTATTATTATTATTATTATTATTATTATTATTATTATTATTATTATTATTATTATTATTATTATATTATTATTATTATTATTATTATTATTATTATTATTAATATACAAAGAACTGTCCATTTTCTTCCTGATGTCTTGGTGAATGTGGTTGGAAGGCATTTGTTGCCTGCTGGCTCCATCTCCTAGTGTCAGTGTGTTTCCTGCGCCCGTTCAACTAACTCTGCTACCGGTGTCATTGCCAGCCCTCTGGTGCTACTGTAAGTTCAGCGCAGGCACCGGCTCACCGAGCCCAGAGTCGGTGTGATTCTTCTGTGTTTTCTTGGTTTTCCGCCAAAGTCCAAATGAAATGATTAATGGCTCTGAAAGCCCAGTGAAGGGCCGTGGCTTGTTTAGCAGCCTAGAGGCTTCGCAGTCTGATTGAGTTGTTTGCGCAGACTAAACGGGAATGGGTGTAGGCCAACGCAGTGACGAAGAGCCTGGAAAGGAGAACTGCTGAACAAAAAGTGTCCTTATTAATGTGGAGTTCAGTCTTATATAACATTGAAAGCAAACTTGGAACTTGTCTTAGTCGAGATTTTTTCCCCCCCTTTTTTTTGCCTTTTATTCCACAGAGATGCTCAGATTTCTTCTCTTTCTTTCTTGCATACATTGACAGCAAAATAAAAAAAATGGAATTGCTCTGTCGCATATGAACATCATCAAACAATAAAGATGACGTTTAAGCTTTATTGTTAGGTGGCTTTGTATAACGGCAGATTGGACTTTATAGGAAGCCTGGTGGATGTGCAGATGGAATCGACAAATGCCCGCGCAACCCAATCAAATATTTTATTGCTCCATATTTCAACAGCTAGTGTGTCAAATTTCAGGTCGGCTGGTGCTTCTCTCTAACGCCCCCCCTGATTCAAAAATACAACTTAGGATGCACAAAAAGATGCAAACGTTTCCCCCAGCGACTATACTCCCAAGCAAGCTGCATTTAAAGTTTGCATTTATTTTAAAATGTATTCTTACATTTATTTATCTATCTAGTATTGTTAAATCTTTTGGAGTTTAGAAAATATTAGACTGCAAGTGAACATTTTGTCCTCAAAGCTGATTTGTTAGAAGCAGGAAAAACAAGCAAGTTTGACAATACCCGGCCAGTTGTGATGGCATGACAGCCTCGACCGTGAGTGTTGCTTACCCGGGGAACCAAATACACCAGGATGCACTATAATGGGATGACAGTAAGGCAGCAGAATGGAAGCAGAGTTCCTTGAAGCTTTTGGCCTCTTTCAAAAGTACAATACTCTCTGCCACCATGGAAAATGGTTCAGGAATAGTTTACAAAACACAGTGAGTATGAGGTGATGACTTGGCATCCAAATCCCCAAGAACTCAATCTTGACAATCTTTGGGGTGTGCTGGACAAACAAGTCCAAGCGTTTGAGGTCTCACTTTCCAGCTTGCAGGACTTGAAGGACCTCCTGCTAACAAAGTAGAACAGACCTTCGGGCTCTGATAAGGTCCATGTCTTTACAGGTCATGACTGTTTTAGGGGAAAATGCAGGTGGCCATAATGTTATGCCTGATCTGTGCATTGGTATGTATAATCAAAATCAAACTAGTAAAATAACATTTTTGTCAATTAAAATATTTTAAGGCAAGGCAAGGCAGGGCAAATTTATTTATATAGCACAATTCAGTACAAAGACAATTCAAAGTGCTTTACATGATTAAAATATAGCAAAATAAAAGCAAGTAGGAATAAAATGTAGATAGAATATAGAATAAAAGCAAGTAGGGATAGAATGTAGAAACAAAGAAGAACATTAAAAACAGTAAAACAGTTTAACTAGAACAGTCAAAGGCAATTTTAAACAAATGTGTTTTTAATCTTGATTTAAAGGAACTCAGGCTTTCCGCACTTTTACAGTTTTCTGTAAGTTTGTTCCAGATAAGCGGAGCATAGGAACTGAATGCTGCTTCTCCTTCTTTAGTTTTAGCATTATAGCTATTAACATATGTAGTTTGATGTAAATAGGTTTCACAATATTTTCACTTCTTCTCATCAAGCAAAAAAAAAAAAGGAAAATGGGGGTTGTACTCAACTTATCAACAACTCGGTATGTATAAAGAAATGTCAGGGGTGATCCTACTTTGGTCTTAAAAGAGCAGAATTCCCACACACACCCTCTGATTTACACTTCTGAAAACTGAAAAGCCAAACTAACATTGGAGTGAGTTGTTTTATGCATGCAGATGACACCGTGTGGTTGTTGTTTTTTTTTTTAGTCCATGAAGTGCTGGTCTTTAACATCTGTTGAGCAAATGCACTGTGTATAGTGTAGGGCAAATACAATGCCTGTGAGAGTGCTGACATGAACTAAAGAGGATAACTATTTTAAAATGTATTTATTCAAACTATAATATAATGTAGTTGGTGTCATTTCATTACAGAAGACCTGACAGATGATGATATGTTATGTAAATGGCAGTGGCGTGTGGTACGCTCAGGCAAACGTTCTCTCACGCAAATTCAATTTGTCCTCTGATGGGGTAAAAATCTGTGTTTCTTTTTAAACATATTGCACGGCACTTGCTTTGAGAGTTCTTCTGGAAAAATTGAGATGGTGCCGTGCAAGTGAAATGTTTGTGGCAGCTGGAGTCAGCACTCTGCAGACTGCAGGAACCTCATGAATACGTTTACATATCTATCTATCTATCTATCTATCTATCTATCTATCTATCTATCTATCTATCTATCTATCTATCTATCTATCTATCTATCTATCTATCTATCTATCTATCTATCTATCTATCTATCTATCTATCTATCTATCTATCTATCTCAATGTTTTAAAGCTTTTCTGATCCACTACTGGTTGATGAGAAATACCTCTAAGCACCTGCTTTGAGAGAGAAAGGGAAAAAAAAAAAACATCTTGTGAATGGGCTTTAGTACCTGCTAATGTCGCCCTCCCTCCTCCCGTCCTCAGCCGCAATTAGCTCACCTTTCAGTATGAAAGTCCTCCTAAGCCTGGCGGTCCAGTCAGCAGATGTTGCGCTGGCCCGTTCGGGCCGACAGGCTTGATCCAAGATGATTGGCTGTAATTATAGGCTGTAAGCTGATAGCGAGAGAAGAGGGAGCCTATTGAGATGCGAGTCCTCCTGGTGTTTCTGAATGCATTCAGCCACTATCACGTATTGCAGCCTGAACAGCATGCAGCCTTACAGAGTCAGGGGAGGCAAGTGATTTTAATAGGAGCACCTGGAGAAGTCAAGTGGGTTAAACAGTGACAGGTTTGTGGTCGTGGGTCAGTGTAGGGTGGGGACACTGTAACAGCACATATCTGTTGCATTAGAACTAGTAGGCTTTGTTAAAGGCTTTGTTAAAAATGGATTGATAAGCTCTCCTTCAATATACATATTACTGCTTTGGTCAAGAAACTTGTTTTTTGTTTCAGAAACAAATCTTGTTTTACTTTTAGTGCTAAGAAGAAACTTGTGAAAGCTACTTTTCTGTCTGTAATCGTACAATGCGTGCCGCATCTTCCTTCTTGCGTCATGTTGATTCAGTTTATCATGCATCGCTACTATTCATAATACAAAGTCACACACACATCACTGCGTTATTTATGATTTAGTTGGTTGGACATCACTTAAAATTTGTAGACAACAGCACTGGTATATCTTTATCTATAAAGCTATACTTGTTAAACTTCCACTGTACCTCTGTGACCTCCTCTCTGTTTGCTCTGGTGCCTATCAGCTATGCTCCTCAAAGTGATCGCTTTTAAATGTGCTACGAGTTGCAACCGAATTGGGGAAAACTACCTTTTCTTATTCAGCACCTTGGGGGTGGAATCATCTACAGAAAGAGCTAAAGTTAGAAACCCTCATGTCCATTGATGAATTTAAAACTACTGTAAGGAATGTTGTGATGGAGACATGTTCTTGTCTCACTGTGTTTTTAACATTTTGTATTTCTTTTACCATGAAAATGTAACTTGGTGTTTATTATGTTTGCATTTGTTGTGATTTGGTTGCTACCTTGGCCAGGTGTCTCTTGTTAAAGAGATTCTGAATCTCAGCGGGACTTCTTGGTTAAATAAAGGTTAAATAAAAAAAATAAAAAAAGTATATTCATGCATCAAGGTTTGTCACTCTCATTAGATATTCTATCAACCTCATAACCTTTTAGGTATCCAACTGAAGGGTAAATTCTGCTTTTCAGGTAGCTATCCCAGAGTATAATTTAAAGGAGCAATGATGAGATTTTATTGGTGCAAGTCAATAACCAATAACAACCCTGTCACGTGGCCTTTAGCGGTTGGAGTATGTGAGGTAAAAAAGGAAGGATGCAGAGGCAGAAAATGGTATGGTCCAGAAATTTTTTTTATTTTTATATTATCTATTTACAAAGTGCAGAAGTGCAACAGCAGTTGGGGGAGCAGTGTGTCTTCTCTAGCAGAAGAACAGCAAGTGGTGAAACAGGCGCCTTAAATACTGTCTCACTAACTGCCTAAAACCATTAAAACTCTCTCAGGGGTGTACATATTTAGATGAGTACATAAAACTATCTAAAACCCTCCACAAACCATGGCCACCACCATAAACCATATAAAACCCCAAGATATATACTATAATAACCCTTATATTTATATTTATTTATTTACAATCCTAAAATTAAATCCTATTAATAATCCTAAACCAAACACCAAAGATAAATAGAAACCTCATAAAACACTAAAAGCTCAACTAGGCTCCCCTATACATTTCCCTACCTTGGTCCAGCCTGGAACCTTCTTAAGGCACTCGTTTCTGCCCAGGCCTCTTTTAGGTGACAGACCCGGACACAAGGACAAAGTAAGTACAAAAACAAAACATATTTCACTAAAACAATTTAAGATGCAATAAAACACAAACGCTAAGGACTAAATGGAAATAGAGTACAAATATTGACTTTGTTGGTTCTATCATTTCTGTCACCCTTCTTCTCCAGGGTGCAACCACTCTATTAAAGTGCTGCAGTGCCACTGGATTGAAAACCAGGAAAAAGGAAAGGCAATCAATAAACACTTATAAAATCAGCTGTGTGCAATTATTTCTAAAAAGTGCAAATATGCTTCCTTAAAGTGCTGCATGGTATCTAAAGTGAAAAGTTAAAGGTGTTCAATCTTAGACGTGACAAACGCTTGTTTGTTACAAACCACAAACCTGGGAATAAAAACTGGTGCTGATCCCACCTACTTCAACTACAACTACTTCCGTCCCATTTCTCAGCTGCCCTTCATTTTCAAAATCCTTGAGAATAGTTATTTATTTATTTATTTATTTTTAGGATCACTTTTTTTATTGTGTTGTTTTTAACCAATGTATGGTCACCTTGAGTGTCCAGAAAGGTGCCTATAAATAAAACGTATTAACAGAAACAACCGCAAGCCTATTTTTAACCATCCTAATGTGATTTCCAATTATTTAATTTAATACAGGAACAAAATGCAAGACATATGAACTAACAGCATAATGAGAGACACTTCTATGAAGAACTGAAATTCAGGCTATCACCTGGCCCAGTCGAATGGAAGGAGGAACGTATTTTTGTCATGCAGCAATTTATACAGAAATGGTTGAAGGTAGAAAAAAGTTTTGCTGGAGTGTGGGTCCGCTTGAGATGTTTGTTTGGGTTATGGTGGTCTGAAATTTTGCCGTCACACCTGGACACAATCATCTAATCCATCCCTCAGTATTTAAGAAGTTGTTTGACAGCCACTTGTCGCCTCAGTTGGTGGTACCTTAGATTTGCCAGTTCTATCTGAGCCACATTCTGGACAAGAAACGCCTGAGTTCTACACTTATTCTCCATAGCTCCCTAATCTCCAAGTCCTCTGCCAGGCTGCTCTCCCACTCACCTGCCACTAAGTAATACCAATACCCTTGGAAAGCTTGCAGCACCTCACCTCCAAGCCAGACTGGAAGCTCTCCCCGGCACACACAGTAAGCTTGAGATCACCCTCTTATCCAAACATCCCCTTCAGTCATGACTCTTTACAACTAACTCACACTATCGTGCCAAAAGAGAAAATCATTGACTCCTCAATAAAAATTTGAAAATTGTTTTCCTGCATGTGGGTCAAAAATTCTTTCCTGAGCATGACAACCACTTTGTGGAAAATTGTGGGATTTCCCGTCAGGATTTTCCAAATGTGAATGGAGAATAAAGTATTGGATATTTTTTGTTTTTCCAGGCTTTTTTTTAATTGTTTTTTTGTTTTTGTTTTTTTGTGCTCTTTGATTACATCCTTGTGTTCTTCCTTGTCCTCTTGTCTTTCATTGGGTCATCTGTTCTTCTATTTGTGTCTGCCTCTTTCCTTCCTCGTGCTATTTTCCTTTCTTGTGTACCTTCCTTCCATTCTCTTATTTTGGTAAAGTGCAGACTTTATCAAAGTTTTATCAGCCTTCTTTTGTAGCAGAAACAATTGTTTATAAATCTATTTATCAACCCAGTGTAACCTAATAGGAAAGTTCCATCTTCACTTGAGAGTGGTCTTATTGAAATATTGTACCGTCCTGCTATTGCTACTGGGGCTGTACAATATTAGGAAATTACGTGCATGCAATATAACAGCTTAATATTGCAACAGCTATCTGTCCATCCAATTCTCATGCAGATTTTGAACAAAATCTTAAAATATCTCTAAAAATAAAAGTGAATTAGGCATGTTTTCTTCCACTGGTTTAGAACCAATTAAACATGCTACGCAAAGCGTGATTTCATCAGAAGTTGACGTTACGATTGGCTGTGAAAAACAGGAAGGGGAAGTTGCAAACTAGCGTTAACCACACATCCAAGTTACATGGAGAGAGGTTTTCAGGAATGTGTCGCTATCAGCCAAGTTGTAATTGTTCTGTCATGTCCACTAGTAGTGGCGACGTTACATGCTGTCTGGAGAGGTAGGGGGGAAAAAAAAGTATTTCTATGTGTATTACAGGAATATCCAGAAAGACGCCAAGAGTGGAAGCAGCTGGTGAGTTATGTGAGGGAAATGTTCGCTACGTCAGAAGTTACTCGGCAGATATGTTTCCATCTCCTGTTTTGCATATTAGTTTTTTTTCGGAAAAGATGAGAACCACCTCAACCCAGTGTAAAAACTTTTTTTTTGCGAAATTGAGGACGTTATTTTGAAATGTTCATTTAGAAAACATCGATTGGAACACAGCTAAAGACACTATTGGTTGAGATTAAACTATGTTTGACTCAATCTTCAACTCGGATGCCCCCACCACTCTTAGAGGTTTTGCAACCTGGAATGAAAGGCAGGGAAACGTCACACACACAGTCAAATATAAATTTCAGCGTGTGAAAACAGAGCTTCTGTAATGGATCGATTAATCAGATATTGTATCTAAACGGTTTCTTGTGAGTACACGTTTTCACATTAATAATGCAACGATAATTACAGTTTAACAGATTGTATTATGGAGCTCTAGCTGCAACGATGTAGCATCAGGCTCCCTGGATTTACAACCAGAAGTCTGAGACATGACTTCTCACATCATGACCCAGGGAAGGATGTCAGTGTGTCTCCCCAAAAGAGTGGCATTATGTGCCCTCTCCCCTCACCACCAAAATGCAAATACAGTGGTCATTTCTAGTAAAGGGAAAAACATCTTCAGTCAATCTTCTTTACAACAAACATTTGTTTGTATAGTAACGAGACAATTCATTTCATCCTGCTAGAGCGGCCCTGTGTTCTTTTTTCTTACGGAAAACACAGTGGGGTAATTAACATATGTGTTGTGTCAAGAGCTTGTCAAATAAAAAACAAAAAATTAACTGGGAACAGGGCAGACAGGTATAGAAATGTGGAAGCACCATACTGGATGAAGTGAGCTTGTTAGAGTTGTTTTGAAGACAGACTGACACAAATACAGGGCAGTTCAGGAAGAAACACCCTTTGGCGCAGTTCCATTGGCCCACCAGTTTTTGCCCGCCTGACTCGGTTCCTCCCCCGATCCGATTATCTCCGTCCGCTTTAATGATTCGGCTGGCCTAGAAAGGCCTGGAAGAGAGCCTCCTGGGTGCCCCCTTCCCCCCGTGCCCCTGCCCTGTTAGCGACTTTGCCATTTTAAAGAAATCTGCGAAAGATGGTTAATGATAAAAAATACATAATTATAAATAAAACATAAAAGAAAAAAAACACAAATAGTGTTTCTATAACAGTATTTGCAGGATTGTCCTGAATATTATTAAGGAGTAATCCACCAGGATAAACATCTGGATCACACATCTAATAATAAAATAAGGCAGAGGCTGTCTGCTGTCTGCTTTGGAACTGTGTAGAGAGAGGGAAGCAGATAGGCGGAGCTTGCAAATATTGGGTCTCTCAGCGGAGGGAACTTCCAGGGTCTTCCTGGTGTCCGAGCTCCATATAGCAACCACGGATGCCAAACTACACCGAGAGTTTTTTATATGAGATAGTTTCCCTCAGCAAGGGCGGGGGCGAGAAGAACACGGTAATGAAAATGATTCTTAACCACAGTAAAATATTTTTTTACGGTACAACCGCTGCCTTGTACCGCAACAGGTGGATGGATGGACACTTCAGAGACAAAACTTAACAGCTTTCATTGTAAAATGAGAAAAAGCCTCAATAAATACAGCTCATCTGGGAATCGAAAGCTGAAGTGTCCCTTTTTCTTTTTTTTCCCTTCAGGTGTGGTTCAAAGTTTGAAAATAATAATGTTTCAGGTTAATCCTCTCTGTTAATAATGATCCTTGATATTAATATCATCACTCTTCAGTTTTTCTGAACTTCCTCAGAAAAAAAAAGCCTTCTCATTTCTCCTCGCCCTGTGGCCTATCACCAAAAAGAGGGGTGTTCGCTCAAAACTCCTCTCAAATCAACACAGTTTGACACTCTGAAACACTAGTAAGTGAACGGATCCATGCAGTGTGCGGCCAATATGAGTCAGTGGAACTGGGCCTAATGACTTCAGACTGAGAAGGGGGTTCACCTTCCAGCAAGACAAGGACCCCAAACATCCGGCCAGAGCTGCAATGGAATGGTTGGACTGAAGCAGATGCATGTGACAGAATGATCTAAAATCTGGATTGACTCTCTTTCAGAATCTGCGGCAAGATTAGAAAAGTGTTGCTTACCAATGTTTTGCATCCAATCTGACTGTGTTTAAGTTTTTTTTCCAACAAAACATGGACAAAAAATGTGCAGAGGTGGACAAATGAAAGCTACAATTTTTAGATATGTATTTGAATAAATGTTGGAAAGCAGGTATCACTTTCTTTTGGCACTTCTTTGTATGAAACCCGCAAGAAATTTGAATAAAATAGTGAGATGTTTTTTTTTGGTTGAAACTTGACAATATGTGATAAAAATTTGAGGGGCACTGTATGCATCACTCTCATCAGCTGACTTTGTTCTTACGCAAATAAATATCATTTGGATAGTTTTCATAAATCTTTGGTGGCCAGAGTAAAGGTAGTTACAAGACTGGACGACAAAGATTCCAGTTTGGATTTATAGACTTAACAGTCTCAGTTTAGACAGAGGACATGTCCTTCTATTGCAAGCATTGACAATGTTTCTGAAACACACAAACATCACAAAAGTCTTGAGTCTCAGCTTGCAAAACCCTAATTCTTCGTCTTTTCAGTGCTGTAACTCACTTGATTCCATCATTGAATCAGCAGAAAGACAATTACCAAAAATATCCAGGTTGTTAATAACAACTATCTATGCTAATACGATTTAAGGCGATCCAAAAATGAAAATGCAGGACTTTTATGGCTTAATCTTACACTGAATGTTGGGTTTCAGGAATTAGGTTTTACTTTTTAAACATCTTTTTTGAACAGGTATTTATCTTCTCTGACAGAACAGGGGAAATGAATATATACCGCCCAATCTTGAAATTGTCTTAAACTTCTTACATTCATTTTATGAAACATTTTAATTGAGTAAAAAAACAATCTCTGTTGGGTGCAGCACCACACGGTCAAGAGTTTATTGTACTTCATACTCCATATACGTCAGATTTGCCGCTGGTGCAAATTAATCACTGTCTTTTTAAACTCCAAAGAAAACACTGCTTTCCAAAATGACTTTACTGACTGGTAACAGTGTGGATGAAGAGAGAATCAGGGAAGCAAGGGGAAAATGAGGAAGCAATAATGTTGGAAACATGCAGAAAAAAAATCTGAGAGGCCTGGCTGTATGTTGGAAGGCACCTAATTGTCTACTGCAGCATGTAATGACAAGCTCACTTTACATCAATCTTTCATTATTAGGAGCTATTTTTGTCTAGATGCACGAGGCAAACAGATTCATCCTCTGCGTGGTCCTAAATGAGGAGGGAGACGGCGGTCTCTTCACCGACAGAACCGGAAGAAGAGGAGATAAAAGTGATTTAATGGAAACCATTGCCACAAAATTAAGTTGGACTGCATATGGAGGTTATATATATAAGTTTACATTTGTAACTTTATTTCAATTCATTTCCCTGCAATATCTAATCACAGAGATATCAAAATGTCCCCCATGTTAGGCTTGAGGATAGATTTTTTGTGGTAATACCTCTTTGCATTTAAATCTATACAAGTCTCTTTAACTGGTTTGATTATTTTTACACATCAAACGTTAAAAAATTGACTTATTGAGTGTATTTGCTGGTTTGCCTGACAGTTTTCCTTTGAGAACACTGCCCCCTATCCGTCAACAACGTCTAGTAACTCAGTGATCTGAGGCTTCAAAACATAATATGTAACAGAATAAAGACATTTGAGTGAACCTTTTTAATTAAAGCCCATGGTGTCTTTTCTTTTTGCTTTGCATTTTGCACCGGCCCATAAATGAGCTGTTAGCATAAATCAATGAAACTGAAATTCCTGTGAATGGCTGAGAATGAGAGACCGGGGCTCTGTGCCAAGGATCAGGACTGGGGAAATACAGAGAGAGAGACAGAGAGAAAGAGAGAGAAGAGAGGCGTCTGTGTGGATTTGACTCATCTCTGTGCTCCTAATAACCCCACTGGATAAAATATGCGTTGAGTGGAGATGATTACCTCTTTATCGCTGCTCTCTATACTTATCCCCACTCCCACCCACAGTCTTTCTCTCTACAGGTTGTATCTCCTCTCCGGCTCTCATCCTCTCTGCACTCTTGAACGTAAACCTCAGTCTCAGTGATCCCGTTCGCTTCTCAACAGTCTTGAAGGGATTAGCTCTGAGAGCTTGTGCAGTTTCGCTTAAACACTTTCTTAACTTTTAATGGCAAAGTACATCAGATGCCACGAAAGTTTGCATTGAAGAGAGCGAGACAGCCAAAGTAGAACTCAAACTTGGAACTAGCTTTTTGATCTATTCACGAAATTTGAGACCCTGATGCCTACATTTCAGGAGTGTTGACAGTCCTTGGCTTCTTTCACATTTTCCAATGTAACAACCACAAACTAGAATGTATGTTAGCCAATACAGTGTAGAACATTGTTAAGTTACCTTACCTTACCTTACCTTACCTTACCTTACCTTACCTTACCTTACCTTACCTTATCTTACCTTACCTTACTTTAACTTACCTTACCTTACTTTACGTTACCTTACCTTACCTTACTTTAACTTACCTTACTTTACCTTACCTTACCTTACCTTACCTTACTTTACCTTACCTTACCTACTTTACGTTACCTTACCTTACCTTATCTTACCTTACCTTACTTTAACTTACCTTACTTTACCTTACCTTACCTTACTTTAACTTACCTTACCTTACTTTACGTTACCTTACCTTTCCTTACCTTATCTTATCTTACCTTACCTTACCTTACTTTAACTTACCTTACCTTACTTTACCTTACCTTACCTTACCTTACTTTACCTTATCTTACCTTACCTTACCTTACCTTACCTTACTTTACCTTACCTTACCTTACTTTAACTTACCTTACTTTACCTTACCTTACCTTACTTTAACTTACCTTACCTTACTTTACGTTACCTTACCTTTCCTTACCTTATCTTATCTTACCTTACCTTACCTTACTTTAACTTACCTTACCTTACTTTACCTTACCTTACCTTACCTTACTTTACCTTATCTTATCTTACCTTACCTTACCTTACTTTAACTTACCTTACTTTATCTTACCTTACTTTACGTTACCTTACCTTTCCTTACTTTGCATTATCTTACCTTACCTTACCTTACTTTACCTTACCTTACCTTACCTTACCTTATCTTACCTTAACTTACCTTACCATACTATTCCATACCTTACTTTATCTTATAACTGATAATGACTCTTTTACATTGATGCAGTATTTTGGACCACTCTTCTTTGCAGGATCTTTTTAAATTCAGCCACATCTAAAACTATGATTGATAATCCTGTTCAGAAACACTTTTTGTGATATTAGGTAAATTGATCCTTCCAGTTTGAGAGTAGTCAATATGCATTCAGAAAAAATTAGACCTCTGTGAAAGCTACAGGCCTGTAAAAACTAGGTCAGTGGATTGATTCTGCCCAAACCCCCCTCAAGTTCTGGGGGTATCACCTTATCTATTGGTTGTCCCACATGGCAATCATTCTGACATGCTCACATACACCAATGTGCGTGTGTGTTCCTTGTTAGTTTCCATTTGCTGGCTTCGCATGTGCATTTCTACTGTTAATGTGTCCGGTTAGCATTGGTGTTAGCAGTTCATTGCAGCTCCACTGCTCTCACTGTATACTTTAAAAATGGCTGAGAGTTGCAAGAAGCAAACCGTGTACAGGTTTTGCGAGAAGAGGAAGGCCTCAGTAGAAAGAATTTAGACCAGAGTGGATTTGGGATATTTTTTCACGCGATCCCCCTGAGGAGCAGAAGAGCAGATAAGATGGTCCTGTGCATGAACAGTTATTACCGGAAAAATCACAGACTCTACCATTATGGGTTTTCAAGGATTAACAATCTGTGATGCTACAGTATCTCAAACAGATTTAAGTCCCAACATGTATTTGGCTCCTGCAAAAGAGGTTCAGATAGTAGTTGCATACCCCAATTGTCCTTGAGCTTAAGGCCAAGAACTGATGTTTGGACCTTCTCCTTCAAGATCCTATGCTAGATGTCAGAATTCACTGTTCCATCAATTATGGCAAGTTTTGCTGAAGCACAAACAAAGGTCCCAACTCTTACACTACCACTGACACTGGATGTAAGGGACGTTGTAGCCCTTTCCAAACTGGAAGGTAGTCTTTCTTTCTGATCTGTTTTTGAATTTATTTAGCTTGGGGCATGACGCTTTGCTTTCTCAGATCTTTTAGCTTACTTTATGGTGTATGGGTCTTGCAATGTGTGGATGCACAGGCAAATGTCACAAAAAGATGCAAATGGAAGAGTCAGACTATAACATCAACAACAACGCATGAGAGAATAGGCCGGCAAATAAAGATTCAGTCATTTATATTTGCAAAATAATCATTTCATGATGCTTTTGGTTGAAGAAGAGTTTACCTGTGTAGTTTAATCTCAGTATAAATGCCTCAGTTCTATCAAGGCCTTCAAGGTTTATTAGGAAACAAAAGTGAAATGCAGCATCATGAAGACCAAGGAACACAGCAGATAATTCATAGAAATAAAGAGGAACGAACACGCACACTGGCGTTACGTGGGCGCCTCAGAATGACTGGCATGTGGGACAGCCAACAGGTAAGATGGTACTCCTGGAAATTGAGGGAGAGAGGGGGGCTTGGGCAGGACCACTTCACTGACCAATCCCTGCCATTTGGACTGAAAGGCGAGGATTATATTTTATACCTGCAGCTTTCACAGAGATCAGAGATGTGTTTAGCATGGAAGGACCATTTTACCCAATTAACAAAAAAAATTCTGAACAGGATTACCAACTATATAGCTTTAATAAAATAAATCTAGTTTTTGTTAATATAATTTACACAGAAGCACTCTAAGAGCTATATTTCAGGTTTAGCCTCAGAAGGGATGAGGATACGCAGACATTTCTGGTATCTATTAATATAACCCACTTTAACAAAAACAACCCTGTTTTTATAAACAATCCCGGGTTGTTGTTGTTTTTTTAACTACTGTAAAGCATCACGCAGGCGAGCCGTGATGTCCCTGCTGCATGTGCAGATCATCGGGGGCAGAGACTGTTTTCCCAGCTGTCTCCGGCACGCCAGGCATGAGGGAACGACCAAGGAGTGACGGATCTGTATCCCCGAGGATTAGCATGCCGAAGACATCCTGGTGTTGAGCAGGAGCGGATTTAAAAAGCACTTTGCTGATAATGATGCTGCTCTTTAAGTCTGCAAACTACAGAGGGAGAAAGGCAGCAACCAGAGTTCGTCTGCGAAGGAAAAAGAAAACACAACCTAAACGCTGCTCCCTTTGAACTAGAAACCACCTGCTCCCTCCTAAAACAACTCCTCCGGCTTTTTTTTTATTATTTCTCTGCTCGCTGCTCTGACATATGCTCGACTCAGGAACTTTCTGTTCTTTTGCCGCAGTTATATTGTATTTTTTTTTTGTGAATCTAACATCTTGCTTTCCGTTTCCCTTTATTTTACTCCAAGTCAGTATTGGAAGCACACGGCAGTTCTTGTCTAGACATCTCAATCAGTAACGACACGCAGGTTGCCAGCGAGAGAGAGAGAGAGAGAGAGAGATGTTCATCTGTTACATTTATCTCAGCAGGCATCAAAGGGCCCCCGACAGAAGCCTCCGTCACGCCACAGGTGGAGGATATGCTGTTAAAATAGCACCATTGTCAACCCTTCGTACCATCTGCTTCACTTTCTCCAGTGCCGTCCCCCCCCCCCCCCCCCTCCCTTCTCTGCTGCAAAGGCCCTTCACTTTATTATGAACCCTGAGGGTGTGAGGCACTGAATTAAAGTTCTGTTGGTGCTACGATGACGAGAGACTGCAGGAATGATGGCAGCGTGTTGTGGTGCGTGTTCTCCACACTTAACCAGCTCTGTGTAAGCATGGAGAAAGAGAACAGAGCGTGGGACAACTATTTGAATATTCTACACATTATTGTGTGTCCCACTGGTTAAATGTTGTAGTTCCTTCCTCCCTTTCCATGCAGGGGGTCCTTCCTAACTGCAATGTGTCCCTCTTTCCTTGTGTCCTTAACTTGGGGTTATGGACACATTCCTTTTGCTATAAAGGAAAGGGTCAAAATTATGTTTTATATATATAAAAAAATCTTTATTCAAACTCAAAAACAAACTTTTATTTCATTTCTATTTATTCAAAACATATGGTTTTGAGACCTTAAGATGAAAGGTTGACATTCAATTTTAAGATTTTTTTTTTTTTTCAGTTTCAACAAGTTTTTTTCAAAAATGGAATTTGGACCCTTTCTTAGCTCCATATTTTGTCCCTTGTGTCCTGCCTTCTTTTTGCCTGTTCAAGGGCAGACAGTAAAAATTTCCTCACGGTTCCAGGGGGCAAAGTACAGACGCTGGAGTGACCGACCTTTATTCCGAGGCCACACCTCAACCACGGAATCAGCTTCCATTTGATCTTTGATCTATAACTAACCTCGGCCTTTTCAAAATCAAAGCTCAAGGCTTTTTTCATTCATATTCAGGAATGGTTTTAACACTGAAATGTGGTGGCACATGTTACTCTTTTTATCTATTTTTGTTTTATTTACCCTGTTTTTAACCTGCTTTTTATGTTTTCCTTTGTCTCCATGTGCTCACCATTATTATGGATGTGGAAATGGCTATACAAATAAATGATTGGTTGACTGATCTTCCTTCCTTCCTTCCTTCCTTCCTTCCTTCCTTCCTTCCTTCCTTCCTTCCTTCCTTCCTTCCTTCCTTCCTTCCTTCCTGCCTGCCTGCCTTTGTGTCCTTCCTTTCCTTCTTTGATGGGTCCTTCCTTCCCCCCTTTCGCTGTACATTAACACCATTACTTCCTTGTGTACTTTCTTCTGCCCTTCTTTCCTTTACCTTTCTCTTTATTTGAGTCCTTCCTTTCTTATACTAGTCCTTATGAACTCTCTTCGTAATGCATTTCTGTCTTTCCATCTTTCATTTTCTACTATAAATGCATTGTAAAGTTTTATATTTTACATTATAAAAAATGGTATCTGAAAAATTGAGTATTAAAAAAGTTTGTAAATATGACAAGAAAAACATGCAGAGGTGATGGTGAGTAAACTTTGCAGGGAGAGTGCTCTGCAACAGATTGTTGTTTGGCTCCTTCCAGTCACTAATTGTCTCCTGGATCCCGTCGATGAGTGTTTTCTGAAAAGCGAAGCGAAGGTTTAATATTCTGCACCACTGGAGTGGATAATGAAAACATCAATAACAGTGTCTTTTTTTAAAAAAAACATACAGGTATACCGTTTTCAGGCACGCAGGAACCTTTTGTGGTGATGGGAAGAAGAACATGACTTCTGTTCTGGATGACTGTGCCGGCTCTTGCGGCCCAAAGCCGCCCCGTGTTTCGCGCTCTCTCAGTTCGAGCTCTTTGTGAGAATGCGCCGTTCAGCGTTGAAGCCGGAGCAATTGTGTCCGCCCGTGTCTCATGGCTCTTTTCATCTCTCCATGCTGCCATTACTGCGGGTCACAGGGGTGAAGGGCACATAGGGGCAAAGCATGCTGGGATACATGCACTGTGACTCGCTCTCCCCACTGGCGCTCCCGAGCCCTTGAGGTTTCGGTGGTACGTGGTTGCTAGGGTATGCTGGCAGCTGCCTCAGCTCTGCATAGTAACTAACGTAAAGGAGAATTAGTTCTGGTCACACCCATGTAGGATGTTTATCACATCTTGGCATTGTAATTCTTCATCTGTATTCACATAGATGGTTCCTGGGGGGGGAATAATTTAAACACAGTTGGAATTTATTTTTAGAAAGAAAAGCTTGAAACATGGATGTCCTGAATTAAATCATGGATTGCTCTGAGAAGGTACTCACTGGTCAATGTTCATTCAAAATGTTTTAACCTGCTTAGGATTTCTTTTGGATTTGATTCCTGTGGTGTTAGACTTTCATTTAAAGGAGATATATCAGGCAAAATCCACTTTTTAGCCCATAAATACATTTGTGTATGCTTGGAGTCTCTAGAGTGCAAAAAAGTTGAGTGTAAGTTTCTCCGGGTCCTGAGTAGATATCTCTACTTTCAAGCTGTTCAGTTTTCTCTGTTTTCTATCGTGTTTTTTGAGCAGTTACATCACAGTATTTACTTCGGAACTGCTAAATGGGAATATGGATTACCCGCTTACCAATTTTGTGAATCTGCCATTTTAGCTATTTCGCCACGATTTTGTAGTCCAAGATCAAGGGAAGCTGACAGCGGATAAGTGAAGATATGCAGTTCTTGTTGTAGTAACCAGCCAAAATTCATTACACACATCCCCCAGTATACCACAGAACACGACCGATCGGGGTGGAGTGTAACACTCTGCAAAAAAGGAGGGGGGGGGGGGGGTCGGGGGGGGTGTGAAGTGTCTCTTTTAGATTTACAGAGACCACACTGCAAAAAGGGAACTAAAAGTCAGTAAATTTTTCTTGAACTTAGTGAATTTGTCGTTGATTTGAGCACCTAAATAAACCCCAAAAATAATATTATTAGATATACTGCACTTGAAACAAGATGATGACGATGAGTTGGTCTTATATTAAGCACAACATTCCATTGGCAGATCATTTAAACTTGCCTGCTCAAATCAAGGTTAAATACACTCAGTGTCATTTCCACAAAATTTTACTTACTTTTAGGTTCCCTTTTTGTAGTGCTGAAGCGAGTTACTCTCAAACAAACAGGGGAAAAAAGACGGGCTGTGGTGCAACAAAAACGAGGAATTCAAACCAAAGGATTGCAGTTCCACTTTATATAGCCCACGACTGAATGATTTAAATGTGAAAAGGAAGGATTTAAAAGCATGATATGTTCACTTTGATCTTTTAAAGTGATTATGGTTTGCTGTCCTTTTCATCACCTTTATATTACCCTGTTAAATGCATGGTTACAAAAATTGAGGAATATGGACCGGGCCCAGCACCATTAAGGACTGTTGAGTGTTGGGAGTGTAATAGTAGGCAAACACATTGTAGTACTTCATTATGAAAAAAAATTATTTGTAGTTTAAAAAAGAAAAGTCTTAAAAGTTTGGCATCGATGTTTACGGTCCCTTAAATCCAGCGGAACAGATTATTTTCAGAAGTCACCAAATTAGCAAATAAAGCCTTTGAGCATGTAATTACATTCCAGTGATTAGTAATTACATTCTGTATAGGCCTTGTTGGTCTATTAGAGAATATTAATGAAAGACAGCATTTAACACAAAAGCAAACAAACTCTGGAGGAGCTGTACAGATCCACAGCTCACCTGGAGGAATTTGTTGACAATACATCCAATCCACACATCAGGCATTTATGGGAAACTGGGAAGATGGGTAAATTGTTGATAGAAAGCCAAGTTCTATGTTGACACGAGTTATCCTCACTTAGCACATTCCACCGTGTTTAATCTTGCACATCTGCCAGCTTTTCAGCACCATCTCCCACGCTGTTCTGTGAAAAATACCATTTTAATTATTGCAGCAGCTGACGTTCTAACAGTGCAAGAACAAACTCAACTCTTTTTATTTATTTTTTTTGTCCAGAAAATAAAATATTTCACAAAAACTCTATAATAGCAACAACAAAAAAATGTTAAAACCAAATACCCAAAATGGGTTGCTTTTGGACTAACCTTTGAGGCCACAAAGTGATTGTGTCTCAACGACAACCAAGGTTACGCTGTGAACGAGGCTGTGAAAAATACACAAAATGGAGCATCGTCTACCACACTACCCAGCTCATCAGGCACGCGGTCTCAGCTTGCATGGAGGCAATACGAAACACATAACCCTTCCGATATTAACGACTCTGTCGAGCTGAAAGCCTCTGATGCTATTCGGAGATAGGCGTTAAATGTCCCTGAGTACTGAGAACACAACATTATGTGCATTCATATAAATATCCTCTCATCTCCGCGCAGACGGCCTGTCCTTGAGTTCCCATGAAAATAATAAGAGGTGGGCCTCCTGTAACTCAATACCCAGATATTGCTTGCACTGGTGGCGCCGAGAGATGAAATGAAATCAGAACAAGGTGATGACAATGATGCCACTTGTGGTCGAGTCACAGACTTGAGGATTCATTCCCTTCATATTTAAGCCCACCCCCCAATTTTCCCTTTTTGTTCTGAGCCTTGTATTGTGCTACGTTACCCGTTGTAAGTATTATAATGATTTTTAATAATCAAACACAGTTACAAATTGGTCTAAATAAAGCAGGAAAAGCGATTCAAATTCAGAAATGATAGCAATCTATACATAGCAATGCCGTGCAAAAACCGCTTGAACTTTTTCATTTTTCGTCACACCAGTCTACGTTATTGATTGTGATTTTATGTGATTGACCAATCAACAACATAGTGCACACTTTGGAACGGTAACAATTCATGTTCAAATAATAATCTGACACTAATACCCTTAAATAGGGCAATAAAATACCTAGAAGTTACATCATTACAGATAGAGGAGCCACCATGTGTTTAATTTAATGTCAGAAAGCATTCCACCAAGGAGCAAAGTGGACAGGTCTAAGCGGTG